>NW_026779164.1:0-22500 GCF_030144855.1 Hypanus sabinus | reverse complement strand
AGCATGAACGAAACAAAATGCCGCTTACTCACTATTTGTGCAAAGTAGTTTGTGTTTAGTGTATCACCAGGAACAGCGGCTGTTGTTGCAAATTGTCCTCTTGAGGATCAGCACTAACAAACAACAACTAACAAGCGAAAGACATGCTACCCGTTTGCAGAAGCAAGTTAAAGACGAGGTAATGCAGAGGTGTCTCTCATTTATCGTCCAAATATTATTCCCGACGTTTGAGAAAGGTATTTCTGTATAAGGCAGCTTCACGCAGGAACTTCAGTGACTGGGCATGACAAAAGAAGAGGCACAACTGCACACTGTGATAACTGAAGCCGGTGGCAATACAGTGACGGCCGTTCTTTTATCGCTAAGTTGAAAGAGCAACAACACGGAAAGCAGGCGGCACAGTGTCACCACAAGGGGGCAGTTTCGGAATGCGGAGACGAGGTCAGAATGGGAGCAATGGTCACACGGTCCCTGAGCCGCTCAAACCTTGCAGTCTGATCTCGCACCTCGTCTCCTTCTGTCTCCAGGATCTTTTCTGTCTCCTCAACCTCGCCCTGTCCGATTTGAAAACATTGCATAGAGCGTGCATAATAATTAAAATGCCACTGGCGATAGAGTGGGCAGCCAGCACCTCTTCCCCAGGGCAACACTGCTCAGTACAAGATGACATGGCTTTAATGTAAGGGGAGGGAAGTTCAAGGGGGATAGTAGAGGAAGGGTTTTCACTCAGAGAGTGGTTGGTGCGTGGAATGCACCGCCTGAGACAGTGGTGGAGGCAGATACACCAGTGAAATTTAAGACACTACTAGACAGGTATATGGAGGAATTTAAGGGGGGGGGGTTTACATGGAGGCAGGGTTTGAGTGTCGGCACAACATTGCGGGCCGAAGGGCCTGTAATGTACAGTACTATTCTGTGTTCTACGTTCTAGATACAGCAACAATTTCCACCAGGGCACAAATCTACAAGATGTACATTTTTTGAGCTGGTATCGCCGCAGTCTTCTGTCAATTAAGCACAAAAATGCACGCGAATTTTCTCCAAGCACCAGCGGTCATACGAACTCCACATGATCTTTAACGGCTCGTCGCACATGACTCCCAGCAATGCAAGTACTGCACCTGGATGTGACCGGGGGAATTCCGCCAGAGACCGATAGGCTGCATCAGATAAGAACTGAGCAGCGGCGACTCCTTCCTGATAAACCATGGATTCGGAGCGCAACTGGGTGTCTCTTCCATGCCCACAGAATCTGCATTCCGATCCTCAAATTGAGGATCCCCAATCACTATTGTACTCCCCTTTCACCATCCCCTTCTGGGCCACAGAGCCAGACTCAGTACCTTCCTCCTGGTAATCTCCACAACCGGCAACCTCCCAAATGCATCCGAAGTGGCACACCAATTATTGAGGAATCCGGCCACAAGGGGGCACTGCTGCGACTGTCTATCTCCTTCGCCTCTCCTGCCGGTTACCCGTGATACTGCCCCCTTCATCTCGGGGTTGCTCCCTTCCTGTAGCTTCTACCTATCACCTCCTCATTGTCCCGTGTGAAAACGAAGCTCATGGAACAGCAGCTTCCGTTCTTTATTATGATTCCTCAGGAGCTGCACCCGATGCACAATGTGTAGATGTAGTTATGCGGGATAGAGGTGGCATCTCAGTTTCTCTAAATCTCACACAATGAACATGACACTGACTCCGCATCTATTCTCAGTGCACTAGCTATGTAATAAAAAAATCAAAAAACCACCTTACTTGAAAATTCATTCCTTACTTCGAGCATGCGGCTGTGTTTGTCCAAATGTGTTCTCGCTTAAGCCTGTTTCCCAAAAGCCGGACCACTCTAACAATTCACCAGCAATGGCCGTTCCAACAATGGAGAATCCTTTGGCATCTGGCTGGCGAATTCAGAGATAAGTACCATCACTGCTGTTATAACCGCCAGGTGGTGCAACCCGTCCTCAGTACATGAATAAGTAATATGTGCATAAAATATACAAAATATTTCGGTAAGTGAACAAACAAATGAATGAACAAAACAATTAACTAAAGGAAAAGTAAATTAACTAACAAATAAAAAATGAATTATGAGCTCGCTTTCATGAATTAATGGACCGTTCAGAAATCTGATTGCAGAAGATTTTGGTAAATCTCTGAGCGTGAGTCTTCAGGGTCATGTAACTACTTTCGGATGGTGGTAAGGAGATAAGAAAATATCCTGGATGGTAGTAATGAGACAAGAGCATATTCCAGATGGTAGTAATGGGAAAAAGCATATTCCGTATTGTACTAACAGAAAGGGTATATATCCCGAATGTTTGTAATGAGACAAGAGCATATACCTGAAGGTGATCGCCCTTCATTGTGGACCTGGTATTCCTGAGGAACCACCTTTTGAAGATTTTCTCGATTATGAAGAGGCTTGCACTGTGATGAAGGTGATTGTTGTACACAAGCCTATGCAAACTGTGTTGATCCTGTGCATTGCAGCCTGCACACCAGACGGTGATGGAAACAGTCAGAATACTCCCCGCCATGCATGTGCGAACATTTCCCAGTTTTTGGTGACATACCGATACCAAATCTCTTCAAGATGGGCCGAATGGCCTTTATTGTGCTGTAGGATTTCTCCGTTTCTATGTTTCTATCCCCTGATGGAATACAGCCGCTGACGTGCCTTCCTTTGTGAATGTATAACTATGTGAGGCCAAGCAAAGATTCTCTCAGAAGGAGCTTAAACCTGCTCACCCTCACCACCGCCGACCCTTCAATGAGGACTGGTGAGTGATCTCCCGACTTCTCCTTCGCGGCGTTCACAGTCACATCCTTGGTCTTGCTGTCTCTGTGTGCAAGATTATTGCGACGACAACACTCAGCCAGTCTACCTATCCGGGAGGGAAGTAGTTTTGAGGAAATTTCCACGTGATCTTGTGGAGGACGACACCAGAGTATCGAGGGCCGAATAGCCTTCTGTTTCTCCAGCGTTTTAGGTTCGTTCATTCTCCGCCCTCTCGCTCTGCGCTCCAATCAGCTCCGGTTTTTCAGATAACGGGCTCTCGGGATCTCTCATGGAGACCAGGAAATGAGGCTCACTCTCCGAATGTAACAGAGACAGGCGCCGCTCTCTCGGGATCGCGTGGATGACGTTCACTTTACTCTCTCTCTTTCTCTTCATGTCGGTGGGTGAGAGAAACTCTCTTTGAGACCATTATCGGATTCCACACAGCAGCAGATAGTTGCAGAACAACACACAGGATTTGATGTAGATTCGAGCAAAGTACAGACTCTCTGATCCAATCAGCGCTGCCGCTTGTGACGTCAGAATCCAGATATCTGACCCGCAAACCAGGAAGTGCGGCTCAGTCTCCGAGTGTAACAGAGATCGGCGCTGCTCTCTCGGGATGTCGGGACTGGCCTTCGCAGCTCTCGTTCTTTGTCTCCACATAACGGCGGGTGAGGGTCACTCTCTCGACCAGTCAGCGGTCAGATAATTAACAGAACGACCGGTAGTTAAGGGAATGAAGATGAGATTATAATTATCGACCTTACTGAGCTAAGAACAAATCCCTGGTATCTGTACAGATTGAGTTAAGTGCAGTTCCCAAGTCTATCCGCGTCTGTCGCTTTTCCCTCATATGATTTTCTCTTTCTCAGGTGGGTCCCAGCAGTTTACTATTATCGTTGAGCACAGCCAGATAAATGTCACCGCTGGAGGTGAAGCGCTTTTTTCAGTCTGGCCGTCGTCCAGCGTCAGCAGTGGAAGCTGGAATTTCAATGGGAGAACACTCGTCCAGTGGATCGGCCAAACCTGGACCATTGACAATGTCTACAGATCTCGGGCTGAGTTATTCACCTCCAACGGGTCGCTTCTGCTGAAGTCGGTGAACGTGTCGGACAGCGGGGAAAACCGTGTGAATATGGTTCCAATTAGTGGCTCCCAAACCTCAGCGACCGTCACTCTGCGTGTCACTGGTAAGAGAGACAGACTCATGCGATCTCGGACTATAACTTTCATTTTATTCCTGTGGTGAAAGAATACAATACAACCTTTACGGTGGTCGCAGAACCTGGACTCCAGTGAACTCTGCCAGACCTGCTCTCGGACTGTTCAGTTCTCACTGTTGTGCGTGGCTGTGTATCGCCGTTTCTGTTTGCAGGCTGCTCGCACTTGTCCGTGCCGGATGTCAGTTCCGTCTTCAAGGACATCAAGTAATCATTTGTGCTGTATTTTACTCTAAGTTTGAAAATTCTCAAGTCAGCTTGAAATGATTAGTTCTAGTCGTCTAGCGGAAAGTTTAACGATGTTCCCCTCCCCAGTGCCGCCCACATGTCTATGACAGTATAGAAACATAGAAAACCCACAGCACAATACAGGCCCTTCGGCCCACAAGGCTATGCCGAACATCTCCCTGCCTTGGAGATTATTAGGCTTACATATAACCTCAATTTTTCTAAGCTCCACTTACCTATTCAAAAGTCTCTTTAAAGCCCCTATCGTATCCGCCTCCACCACCGTTGCCGACAGCCCATTCCACGCACTCAGCACTCTCTGCCTAAATGATTTACCCCTGCTATCCCCTCTGTACCTACTCCCCGGCGCCTTAAAACTGTGTCCTACCATAGCAACCATTTCAGCCCTGGGAAAATGCCTCTGACTATCCACACAATCAATACTTCTCACCATCTTGTACACCTCTATCAGGTCACCACTCATGCTCCGTCCCTCCAAGGAGAAAAGCCCGAGTTCACTGAACCTTTTTTCATTAGGCATGCTCCCTAATCCAGGCAACAACATTGTAAATCTCCTCTGCACTCTTTCTATGGCTTCCACATCCTTCCTGCAGTGAGACGAACAGAATACTGACAGCATTCTGAAGTTTTATCTCTGATCTGTGCATCTGTAGTTGTTTGCTTTAAACAGAATATATCTCCCTGGAGCCATCATTTCAGCGCAGTACGGTACACGTAGAACAGGATCTGTGGTATTTTTACAGAAGCCGTATCCAGGCCCAACACCACATCGAATGACGCGGACTCAGTAGAACACAATGACACAGTTAGTTTGGATTGCACGGCAAGAGGGAGACATGCTTCCTATTCGTGGTTAATGAAAAGCAGGACAGTTAGCTCTGACGTTCCGATTACCGTGAGAACCACATCGACTGAACGTTTACCGCCATTATCACTGTATTAGCCCATGTGGAGAGGATGATTCCGATAGTGGGGGGGGGGGGGTCTAGGACTAAAGGACACAGATACAGTGGATGTGGAGAGGATGTTTCCTGTAGTGAGGGTGTCAAGGACCAGAGGACACAGATAGAGTGGACGTGGAGAGGATGTTTCCTATAGTGGGGGAATCTTGGACCAGAGGACAAAGAGAGTGGATGTGGAGAGGATGTTTCCTATAGTGGGGGAGTCCAGGACCAGAGGACACAGAGAGTGGATGTGGAGAGGATGTTTCCTGTAGTGGGGGAGTCTAGGACCAGAGGACACAGATAGAGTGGATGTGGAGAGGATGTTTCCTATAGTGGGGGAGTCTAGGACCAGAGGACACAGATAGAGTGGATGTGGAGAGGATGTTTCCTGTAGTGGGGGAGTCTAGGACCAGAGGACACAGATAGAGTGGATGTGGAGAGAATGTTTCCTGTAGTGGGGGAGTCTAGGACCAGAGGACTCAGATAGAGTGGATGTGGAGAGGATGTTTCCTATAGTGGGGGAGTCCAGGACCAGAGGACACAGATAGAGTGGATGTGGAGAGGATGGTTCCTGTAGTGGGGGAGTCTAGGACCAGAGGACACAGATAGAGTGGATGTAGAGATGATGTTTCCTATAGTGAGGGTGTCTAGGACCAGAGGACACAGAAAGAGTGGATGTGGAGAGGATGGTTCCTGTAGTGGGGGAGTCTAGGACCAGAGGACACAGATAGAGTGGATGTGGAGAGGATGGTTCCTGTAGTGGGGGAGTCTAGGATCAGAGGACACAGACAGAGTGGATGTGGAGAGGATGTTTCCTACAGTGGGGTTGTCTCGGACCAGAGGACACAGGTAGAGTGGAAGTGGAGAGGATATTTCCTGTAGTGGGCGATTCTAGGACCAGAGGACACAGATAGAGTGGATGTGGAGAGGATATTTCCTGTAGTGGGCGATTCTTGGACCAGAGGACACAGATAGAGTGGATGTGGAGAGGATGTTTCCTATAGTGGGGGAGTCTAGGACCAGAGGACACAGATAGAGTGGATTTGGAGAGGATGTTTCGTATATTGGGGGAGTCTAGGACCAGAGGACACAGATAGAGTGGATGTGGAGAGGTGGTGATTCTGTGTAACTTTGCCACAAGCAGCGGTAGAGACAATGTTTTATGCATATTTGACGCAATGCACGGTCACAGATATTGCCCGACAGGTCGTTATCTGCAGATGGGCGTGACGAAGTTAATTGGCTCAGTGACAGCAAGGCCAACACTGAACTTCGTTTCCTTTGCTCGGAATGAAAGAATGTAACCGGGTTCAGACCACAGCGGGTGTGCCTGGGAGTCCCCTCATGCTCCCTGTGTTTATGTAATTGATCCTTGGCTCATTGAAACTGTTCAATACTTCCTCCTTCTGCACTTCACTGTTTTGACGCTCTGTTCAGTTTGTTCATGAATTGTCGGCCTTTACTCACTGAGGGAAATTGATCACAGAAACGGACTCTGCGGCCCGCCTGCTCCATGCTGACAACACAGCTTCTTTATTGCTTGTCCCTGTGTTTTCTCTGTGCGACCGGTGCGGATTTATTTAGTTGTCTACCCTCGCTAACCATTCCTGACACAGTTTGTGGACCGGCCGACGAGAGGAGAGGCTATACTGGATCTAGATCTTGGTAATGAACTGGTCAGGTGACAAACCTCTTGGTGGTGGAGCATTTTGGTGAGAGTGACCACAACTCCCTCAGCTTCAGCACATCTATGGAAAGGGATAAAATCAGACGAAACGGTAAAGTGCTTTACCGCGGAAAGGCTGAAGGGATGAGGCAGGAACTATCGAGAGTAAATTGGAAACAGATGTTCAAAGGGGAAAGCACAGAAGTAATGTGGGAGATGTTTGGGAACAGGATAGGTTTGCCCCACTTGCGGCAAGGGGAAATGGGTAGGAAAAGCGAACCGTGGCTGACGGAACACGTGAGGCAACAAAAGAAGCATATGTTAGATGTAAGAATCAGGAAGTAAGAGCCAATTATGAGAAATAACGGGTAGCCAAGAAGGAGCAAAAGAAAGGATTTAGGAGAGCTCGAAGGGGGCATGAGAAGGCCTCGGATGTGAAAATAGGAGGATGACGAGAACGAAGATGGGACCGCTAAAGGTTAAAGAGGGCAACATGTGCCTGGAAGCGGAGGAGTTTGGGAAGCTCCTAAATGAATACTTCGCTTCAGTATTCGCAAGTAAAAAGAATATTGATCAGGATGAGGTCGAAGTCGAGCCGGCCTGAGTGCTGGACAATGTGGAGATTAAGGAAGAAGGAGTGCTGGATCTTCCTAAAAACATTAAGATTGATAAATCCTCAGGACCGGACATGATACACCCCAGGTTGTTGTGGGAATTGAGAGAGGAGATCGCAAGAGAATTAGCAATGATCGTTGAATCCTCGGCTACAGGGGACGTGCCGGAGGACGGGAGAATGGCAAATGTAGCTCCCTAGTTTTAAAAAAAAGAAAATAGGGAGAAACTTGGGAACTATAGACCAGTGAGTCTTACGTCAGTGGTATGTAAACTACTGGAATGGATTCTTAAGGATAGGATCTACGAGCACTTGGAGAAGTACAGTCTACTCATGAATAGTCATGGGTAGTCAGGAATAGTCCTTTGTGAAGGGAAGATCTTGCCTTAAGAGTCTGATGGAGTCTTTTGAAGAGTTAACAAAAGAATTTGATGAGTGTAGGGCAGTGAATGAAGTCTACATGCAGTTTTGCAAAGCATTTGACAAGGTCCCTCATGAGAGACTCATGCAGGCCCTCATGAAGGATGTGGAAGCTATGGAGAGGGTGCAGAGGTGACTTACCAGGATGTTCCCTGTTTTGGAGAACAAGTCATATGAAGCAAGGTTCGCAGAGCTGGGACTGTTCTCTTTGGAGCGTAGAAGAATGAGAGGGGTATTGATGGAGGTCTACAAGATTATGAGGGGCATAGATAGGCTGGATAGTCAGTACCTCTTTCCCAGGGCACCAATAGCAAACATCAGAGGGCATATGTACAAAATTAAGGGAGAGAAGTTTAGGGGAGAATTCAAGGATGTTTTTTACACAGAGGATTGTCAATGCCTGGAATGACTTGCTAGCGACGGTGGTGGAGTCTAAAACATTAGGGGTATTTAAGAGCCTCTTGGGCCGGCACATGGATGAAAGGAAAATAGAGGGCTATGGGGTAGTGTGGGTTTAGTACATTTTTTCAGGAGTATATGGGTCCGCACAACATGGAGGGCTGAAATGCCTGGGCTGTGCCGTGGTGTTGTATGATTGTCTGATTCTATGGGGTACGTGCCACACTTCTCCTGGCAGTTCATTCCAGATGCATAACTTCCTTCGGTGTTAAAAAAAAATCACTTTTTAGTTCTCCTTGGAATACCTTCCTTTTTTTGTATCAGTGCCCTCAGAGTTTGACTTCCAAACCCGTCGGAAAGATTACAACTGTATACCGTATCTCAAACATTCAGGGGTTCACCCCGTATTCGCTTACGTTCCAATGGAATAAAGATTTAGAAACATAGGAAGCCTACAGCACAATACAGGCCCTTCGGCCCACAAAGCTGAGCCAGATATGTCCTTACCTCAGAAATTACCCAGGGTTGCCAATCGCCCTCCGCTTTTCTCAGCTCTATGCACCTGTCTGGGATTCTTTTAAAATACCCTCTCCCTTCAGCCTCCACCACGTCGCCGGCAGCCCATTCTACGTACTCACCACTCTCTGATTAAATAAAAAAGCCTGACATCATCTCCGTACTTACTTTCAAGCAGCATAAAACTGTGTCCTTTCGTGCCAGTCTTTTCAGCATGGGAAAAGGTCTCTGACTATCAACAGGATCAACCCATCTCATGACCTTATGCACCTCTATCAGGTCACCTCTCATCCTCCGTCTCTCCAAGTAGAAAGGGCCGAGTTCACTCAACCTATTCTCATAATGCATGCTCCCCAATCCAAGCGACATCCTTGTAAATCTCCTCTGCACCCTTTCTATGGTTTCCACATGCTTCCTGTAGTGAGGCAACCAGAACTGAGCACAGTACTCCAAGTGGGGTCTGACCATGGTCCTTTATAGCTGCAACATTACCTCTCGGCTCTTAAACTCAGTCCCACAATTGATGAAGGTCGATACACAGTATGCCTTCTTACACAAGGATGAAATGACGTGTCTCCTGTCTACGGTCTGCATTTCGAACCTCATGTCCATCAAATAGAACGATTTCTTAATCTTTTTTTTATTATGGAACAAGCAATGATTGATTTAGTGTTAGATTCAGAACGGAAGCATCCAGATTCTATTCTTGAGTAGCCCACTCACCAATCTCCTGTATTTTTGTTTCAGAACCGTTTCCAATGCCACTGTTACATCTGACGCCACCAGAATGATTGAGTACAACGACACCGTCAGACTAACCTGCTCCGCAAGAGGCACGGATGTCTCTTACCTGTGGCTTGAGGAGAACAGCGTGATCATTCCCGGTGGCAGGTTTGAGCTGAGTGCCGATAACAGCACACTCACTGTTTCTGGAGTTCTCCGGACAGACGGAAGTTTCACCTGTAGAACAAGCAATGTGATTAACGAAATCACAAGCGCTCCGTTGTATTTTGATGTCATCTGTAAGTGTCCCGAGACTCCGGTAGATACACAGAGTATTGTTAGTCCTGCTAGATATGGGGATCCCACAGAGGGGGGTTATATCTGTGAACCGTAACACAGTGTTAAATTCAGATGAACATCCGAATTACTGAATAGTTTTCGAGAGTCATATCCGACCTTTTCTCGGAAGCTGGGAAACTGAAATTGTTTTTTTTTACTCTAAAACTATAATCCAGTTGCATTACGGCGAACATTAAACGATCACACTGTAGGTTCACTCCTGTACTTCAGGAGAAAGAAATGTGTAGGAGAACGTGGTATTTACACACTCATTCAGAGACTTGAGTCTATGGTGTACGGCCACGTGACATTCGGCCGGAACCATGATTACATTAGTTATTGCAGCATCACTCCAAGTTGCCTTGTAGAGATACATTGGGTATTTTACTTGAAAAATTACTGAATTCTTTTCCACAAACCACACACGTAGAGAAGATGCAAAACGATATTGCTTATGGTTGAGTTTGCCAGAGACAGGTCTGATGATATGAGGTAACTGTGCAATCCATAGTGCCGTGCGACGTGGATAATCTGACACTGTGTCTCGACTCTCCTGTTTACCGTCTGTGACTTTTCGACAAATACATTCGCCGGTGTGTAGAAGCGCTGCTTTTGCTCTTCCTGTCCGGCTGCGAAACTCTGCAGAACTTTCCGTCTCCTTTGTTGCAATCCGTTCCCTTTTAGACGGACCAGATCGTCCATTTCTCATCGCTCAACCGGACTCGTCGCTTCGCGTTGCCGGAAGCACCGTAACGGTAAGATGTTTCACACAGTCACACCCGGTTGCTGATTTATATTGGCAACTGAACGGTGTCCATCGACAAAGTGGGCAGCCTCTCATCCTCGACAACATCTCTGTGAGCGACACGGGGAATTATACTTGTAAGGCTTATAACAGGCTGACCGGGAGGTACAATGCCTCAAACATGCAAATCAATGTGCTCGGTAGGTAGTCAGTTTCTCTTTACTGTGGTCATGAGCTTAACGGTGTTGGTGCAGACAGAGTAATTAACCTATATGCCTTCAAGATTTTTCCTTGGGTAAGTGCTATCCAGGTTTTCCGGTTTTCCCTAGTTTCAGTTGAGGCAGCTGATTCACGTTTGAGTTGACTTCATAAATATCTTCAGGATTCAGCCCCTGGCTGCTGGATTGTTCCCTTCCACACCCCCTGTCAGCATCCCTTCCCTTCAACTTCCTCCTGAAGCCTTGCTGTCAACGTTGTCAAGTTCTGCCACCGGAGCAAGATAATGAACTGTCTTCCGTTGTTTTGAACTGTCTCTGTGTCCACGCATTCGCTAGATAGTTCCATGTCCTGGCTCCGCTATCCTAGTCAAGTCTCAGCCCAGGCCCGGAATCGTTGTTTCGTCCAGGGCCTGTGTCATATCCCGCGTCCTTTCTTCCCCACATTCCTCGCTTCCTTCTCACGCCTAGTCCTGTTCCTGGCAGTTCAGTGTCTGTGTCTTGCATTTGTGCGCTCCCAACGCCTCCCTTATGACAGAATATTTTTTTTCGCTTTGGAAGGTGTATATCCTGTGCCTTCCGATTTGCTTTAAGAAATTCCAGCCGTTGCCGTCATCCCTGCCAGTGTTCTTTTCAGATCAATTCTGGCCGACTCCAGCCTCAAGCCCCTGTAATTCCATTTCCCTCACAGTATTGCTCATAGGTCTGACTTTAATTTTTCCTTCTGAAATTTCATGGTGAATTCAACATTACTGTGACCACCGAGCGCAAGAGATGTCTTACCTCAAATTTGCATTTTAATTGTATTTACAGAGCCAGTGACTGGGGTTGCCGTGGTGACCAATAATTCCACCCCCCTGGAAAACCTCGATACCATCGCACTGAGCTGTGACGCGTTGGGCGCTGTTCAGACACGGACATGGTTCAAGGATAACCAACCCATCCAGGAAAACGGCAGAATATTTACATCACCCGACAAGGCAAAATTGACTATAATCAGTGTGAACAGAAACGACGCAGGGACGTACAAGTGCATCGCCAGCAACTCTTTCAGCAATGGCGCTGGAGAGACCTACGTGCCAGTTTACTGTAAGTACGCATTTAATCACCAACCTTCACTTGCATCGGTTATTACTGTAATCTCATTTATAACTGTGTTCTCATTTTCAGATGGACCAGAGATGGTCAGAATTCTACCGGAGCGTCCAGTTGTTTCACACATTATCTCAAAGCTGACATTAACTTGCTTTGCTCTCTCAGTCCCCTGCGGTGAATATGCATGGTACAACGGGAACAATCTCCTGCAAACTGGGCAGGAACTCACCCTTCTGTCAGTCAGCTCGCCTGACGTTGGAAGTTATACATGTCGTGTTACGAATGGCGTAACCAAGAGGAGCAGTAATCTTACTGTCCAGGTTACCGCACAAGGTGAGTGAAAGTCCCTCTCGCTGGTGTATAGAAACACGATGATCACAGATCCAAGCATTTCCCTTTCCAGATCCCCTCACCCCGCACCTCCCTTTTATTTCTAAATCGCTGATTAAAAGTAAACAATAATATTAAAAAAAAACATTCTTCCTAAACGATATCATAAGCTTTAGATGTTGGGGAGAAAATCTGAAATGAATTTCCTATTCACACGCCCTGGATGAATTTAAGTTCAGCCGTTCCGTTAAAATTGTTACCTTGTACACCTGTTTTAAGAAAACCTTTGGTAGAATCACAAGCACACCTCAACCCTGACAGGGCAATATCGGAGGTGGTAAAACGTATCAATGAAGGCAGAACAGTGGTGTACATGGACTTCAGAGAGGTATTGGACAACATTCCCCATGATGGGATCATTCGGAAAGTCAGGGTTCAGGAGATCGAGAGGAACTAGACCACTTTGATTCAGAGTTGAACTGTCACAGAGAGGAAACGGTGTTAACAGTTGGCACGTACTCTGCCTGTGCGTTCTGTGACTAGTGGGGAAAAGGTGGGACCCGATCCCTTCTGAGATAGACACTGAATGAGATTTTTATAAACGGCGTGTATGGGATGGTGGAGGGGAGGACGAGGATGTTCGAGGTAACACGACGGCATGTTTGTGTTCTGGAGAACGAAGACGGTTTCCGTAGATTCCATTAGTAGCAAGCGAAACTGTGCCGAGAAGATGCAGGTGGGGCACAATCACGATCAGTGTGCATTAATGAACTTTGTCAGGTCGCGAAATTGCGTGAAATACTCAGCAGGGCAGAGGACGGCAGCCGAGCAGGAAACGTTATATTAGAGTTTTTTTTTAATCTAATTTACCCAGGGAAATGTTAGGATTAACACACATTCAGCGAACACAGCGGAGAAGGCAAAAGGTGATTTCTGACAGATCGAATGGAGATGTTTTGTGAAGCAAGTGGTGGAATTACGTCTGCAGAAGATGGATGTTTAAAACATGAACGAACAGAACGTCTGGTGATAGCGGAAACAGGAGGATGTAAATGCTGTCAGAATGGTAGAAGAGCCGGGGCGGGGCGGTATATCTCTGTAATAAATTCAAAGAGCAATTCGTGTCCAACACATTCCGAAAGTCGGAGATTCCCAAAGCTCCTTACGTGGTGAATAAAACACTTCGATTCACTTACAGACAAGAGACATCGATTGCATCTCATTATAATGATCAAAAACTACTTACAAATTCTTTTGTGGCGACCAGAACATTTCAGAGGGTGGATCAACTTTCATATCTGAAATGTCGGGTACGCGAAATTCCAATTAAAGACAATTCAACACTGAAAAATACCTATTTTGCAACGTAAAATATTTATATTTGCTTTGTGTTTCAGCACCAAAGACATGTGACAATTTTACCCTCGGCTCTGGAGCGATCGTGGGAATTGTACTTGGTTTACTTGGCGTGGGCCTGATCGGCGGAGTCAGCGGATGGTTGATCGCGAGGAAAACCGGCGGGTAAATGCTTTTCTCTCTGAATCTCGCGTCTACTTTTAACTATTGGAAGAAACGGACTGACAAGCGATAGTGGATCCACATGCCAGGAGGGTGACAGGCAGGACACCCAGGTGACACTGGGTGAGAACAGTGGGAATTGCGGAAATGAGAAAGGCCGAATTTGCACAGAGCTGAAGATGGAGGAATCTGACAGGCGGCTGAAATAATTTTCTCTACTTAATCAAAAATGGACTCTCTTGTTGATACTTGAGTAGCATTAGCTCAGGCATCCGAAAACTGGAACAGCATCAAGGAATATCCGGAGAGAATCAGATGGGTTTATCGGAGCCGTTCCCATTCGGTGTACCAGTGCAAGAACGTCACTTCCTGCCGATTGAATGATTTGACCATTGTTTCTATTTGTTCAGGGCGAAAGGTTCACCACAATCCGAATATGACACGAGCATCAACCCGGGAAGAATGAGTGAGAGACCTCTCTTTCAATTGTTCTGTTAGTGAGCCCGCGGAATTATTAACACTTGATTCAAATATGGGAGTTTGAGGTTAATGACGTACAGAAACTGGAGCTTTTCATCTGAGCGAATGGTCACGAATAGTGTTAGCTGTGTTATTGAGGTTTCCATTTAAATTAGTTGAAATTTTCAACTCAAGATTGCAGTACCGACGGTGAGATGGAAGGGCAGTTTATGCAACTTAATTTCCCTTAATATTGATTAATATCTGACAACTCCCCATGGACGCGTCTGATACTGTTCGTGGAATCTTCACATTTGATTTCTATATGGCCGTAAGTAGTCCACAGGAGTTCTAGGTTTTCATATGAACATACGAAATAGGAGCAGGAGTAGGCCATCCGGCCCATCGAACCGGCCCCGAGTTCAATAAGTTCATGGCTGATCTGTCCGTAGACTCAGCTCCATCCACCTGCCTTTACCCCATAATTGCCCCACTATGTAAAAATCTATCTAACTGTATCTTAAATACATTTAATGAAGATTGAAAACAACAATGGAAACAGGTTTCCTTCTTCTATCTTATCTATCCAATTCAAAGTTTTGTATGTTTCTCACAAATCCCCTCTCATTGTTCTGAATGCCAGAGAGTACAGTCCCAGGCGAATCAAACGCTCCTCATAACTTAACCCCTTCATCTCTGGAATCAGCCTGGTGAACTTCCTCCCTACTGCCTCCAATCCTTCCTCGAGTACGGAGACCTGAACTGCACACTTTAACTCCCGGTGCGGCCTCACCAGTACCCGGTATGGTCGCAGCATGACCTCCCTGCTCTTGAATTCAACCCCTCCAGCAACGAAGGGCAACGTTCCGTTTGCCTTCATAACCTGTTGTACCTGCAAGACCAACTTTTTGCGATTCACGAACAAGCATTCCCAAGTCCCTCTGCAGAGAGACGTCGATAGGATGCAGACCTGGGCTAAGAAGTGGCAGATGGAGTTCAACCCGGAGATGTGTGAGGTGGTAAACTTTGGAAGGTTAAACTCCAAGGCAAAGTACAAAGTAAATGGCAGGATAGTTGGTAGTGTGGAGGAGCAGAGGGATCTGGGGCTACATGTCCACAGATCCCTGAAAGTTGCCTCACAGTTAGGTAAGGGTAGTTAAGAAAGCTTATGGGATGTTAGCTTTCACAAGTCGAGGGAAAGAGTTTAAGAGTCGCGATGTAACGATGCAGCTCTATAAAACTCTAGTTAGGCCACACTTGGAGTACTGTGTCCAGTTCTGGTCGCCTCACTATAGGAAGGATGTGGAAACATTGGAAAGGGTACAGAGGAGATTTACCAGGATGCTGCCTGGTATAGAGAGTATGCATTATGATCAGAGATTAAGGGAGCTAGGGCTTTCTCCTTTGGAGAGAAGGAGGATGAGAGGAGACATGACAGAGAACGGAACTCCAGTACTCCAGCTGCGGCCTCACCAGTACCCTGTATAGTTGCAGCATGACCTCCCTGCTCTTGAATTCTATCCTAGCAATGAAGGCTAACATTTCGTTTGCCTTCTTAATAACCTGCTGTATCTGCAGGCCAACTTTTTGCGGTTCAAGCACAATCACTCCCAAGTTCCTCCGCACAACAGCTTGCTGCAATCTTTCGCCATTTCTATCATAATCTGCACTTCTATTATTCCTTCCAAAGTGGATGATCTCGCATTTTCCAATGATCTATTCCATCTGCCAGATCTTTGCCCACTCACTTAACCTATCTATATCCCTCTGTAGACTCTCCACATCCTCTGTACAATTTGCTTTTCCACTCAGTTTAGTGTCATCGGCAAATTTTGCTGCGCTACACTCAGTCCCCTCTTCCAAATCATCAAAGTAAATGGTAAACAGCTGGGGACCCAGCACCGACCCCTGCGGCACCCCACTCACCACTGACAGCCAACCGGAGAAACACCCATTTACATCAACCGTCTGCCTTCCATTAGCTAACCAATCCACTCTCCATGCCAATACACTGCCTCCGACTCCCTGCATCCGTATCTTATTTATAAGTCTCTGGTGCGGCACCTTATCGAACGCCTTCTGGAAATCCAAGTGTACGACATCCACCTGTTGCCCTCTATCCACTGCACTCATTGTGTCCTCAAAGATCTCCAGTAAGTTTGTCAAACAGGTTCTGCCTTTTCTGAATCCATGCTGCGTCTGTCTAATGGAATAATTCCTTTCCAAATGTTTCACTGTTTCTTCAAGCATTTTCCCCGACTACAGATGTTAAGCTAACTGGCCTATAGTTGCCCGTTTTTTGCCTACGTCCTTTTTTTTTTGAAAAAGCGCTGTGACAGTTACTGTCCTGCAACCCGCCGGGACCTGCCCAGAGTCAGGAGAATTTTGGTAAATGATCACCAACGCGTCCACTATATCCTCCGGCAATTCCCTCAGCACCCTGGGATCCCCTGGGAACCAGCGGTATTATCTACCATCATTCCCTCTTGTTTGCTCATCACTATCGCTTTAGTCCATATCATCATTCTTTGACATATCTGAGCGAATGGTCACGGATAATGCTGTCTGTGTTGCTGAGTTTCCCGCTACAGAATGTGAAATTATCAACTTGAGGTTACAGTCTCAGTGGACAGATGGAATGGTAGTTTATGCAGCTTAATGTCCCCTCATGTTGGTCAGTCTCGGACCTCAGTTACTGGTCCCCTGTGCAAGCCATTACCTGCTTCTGGACAATAGTATGTAGGAAGCGATAGCTGGCGTTTCATTCTGGGGCCGGGTTGACGTCAGTTATTTTTAACAACGGCTCCTGATGTTCTTCAGTGTTGTGACATATCTGTGTTGTTCCCACAGGCACCTTGGATACAAACACCGTGAACGCTGCGCAAAACTATGAAAATTTCCCAAGGAATGAGCAGGTTAGATGTTTGTATTAAGTTCATGATCTCAGTCACTGCTTTGCAACTGAAGGTGAAATCTCATGTAGGTTTTCAAATCTTGCAGAGAGATTTAGGCCAGTTAGAAGAGTGGGCTGAAAGATGGCAGATGGAGTTTAATGCTGATAAGTATGAGTTGCTACATTTTGGTAGGAATGATCCAAATAGGACATACACTGTAAATGGTATTTTATTGAAGAATGCAGTAGAACAGAGTGATCTCGGTATAATGGTGCACAGTTCCCTGAAGGTGGAATCTCATGTGGATAGGGTGGTGAAGAAAGCTTTTGGTATGCTGTCATTTATAAACCAGAGCATTGAGTACAGCAGTCGGGATGTAATGTTAAAATTCTACAAGGCATTGCTGAGGCCAAATTTGGAGTACTGTGTACAGTTCTGGTCACCGAATTATAGGAAAGATATCAACAAAATAGAGAGAGTACAGAGGAGATTTACTAGAATGTTACCTGGGTTTCAGCACCTAGGTTACACGGAAAGGCTGAACAAGTTAGGTCTTTATTCTTTGGAGCGTAGGGAGGACGATAGAGATATTTAAAATTATGAGGGGGTTAGATCGATTTGACGTGGATAGGCTTTTTCCATTGAGAGTAGGGGAGATTCAAACAAGAGGACATGAGTTGAGAGTTAGGGGGCAAAAGTTTAAGAGTAACAGAAGGGGGAGTTCCTTTAATCAGAGAGTGGCAGCTGTGTGGAACGAGCTTCCAGTAGAAGTGGTTTAGGCAGGTTCGGTATTGCCACTTAAAATAAAATTGGATAGGGAAATGGACAGGAAAGGAATGGAGGGTTATGGGCTGAGTGCAGGTCGCTGGGACTAGGTGAGAGTAAGCGTTCGGCACGGACTAGAAGGGCCGAGATGGCCTGTTTTCGTGCTGTAATTGTTATATGGTTATATGTGGTCGGATGGAAAGATAAGAACATGTAATGCGGTCGGTAGCGTCCATCGGGCCTTTCGGCTCTGACTGGCCATGATGTCGATGCTGTGTTGATAGTGGAAGAAGGGAAACCTCCTTTTTTTCCTGGAGAATGAGGACATCTCCTTCATACTGGAATGCAAAATCTCAGCCTGAGAGCAGATATGGCGAAGCCGGAGTAATTGAGGCAACGGGATTGTTTTCCCTCATGTGACAGGATGAGATGAGATATCGTCCAGATATATCTGAGAGTCTGTAGGTTCAGAATAGACATCTGCAGGAAAGACTGACCCAGAGATAGAGACAGGGAGATCAGGTTGATTATCTGGCAAGTTGCCTGCTGGAGGCAAAGTGCATGAAGTGACCTAGATCCCCATGGATGCAGGAAGCTGCATTAATTTGCCGTCGACGTCGCGTAGGAGAAGTGCTGGGCGGGCCCTAGTGTCGGGCTGAAACATGGACTGTTCCACCTGGCCGGGAACAAACGGACAGGCACAGCTGGGAGCCATGCGAGTGTTTTAGTTTCGTGGAAGTGGGAGGAGCCAAAGGAGAAACGACAAAGAGTGAGCAGTAGTTCCGCTAGGCGGAGAGAGTGATGGGGACGCGAACCGGTTGGGCTTTTCATTCCAGAGCGAATGAGATGTCCTTCTTCAAGGAAACGGGGCTACCCTTCCTCCACCTCTGCTTTCAACCCATGCTCCCGCCCCCGCCAGTGGCAGAGTTCCTCTTGTTTTCATCTACCACCGCTACGGCCTCCACGTCCAGCAAGTAATTCTCCGCACCGTCCTCCATCTCCAACCGGATCCCACCACAAAGCTCATCTTTTACTCCTCCCCCCAATTTTCTGCTTTTTGCCGGGTTCAGCCCCGACGTGACTTACTTGGTCATTCGTACCTTCCTACTGCTCTCCCTCCTGGCAAGAGCAACCAGTGCTACACCTCCCCCCTCACTACCATTTCTGCCACAAACAGTCCACCTGAGGCGACACTGCTCCTGTGAGTCTCTCTGGGACCTATACTGTGTCCGGTTCTCCCGGTGTGGCCTGCCGCAAACCAATGGGCCCGAGGAGGTTTGGGAGACCGCTTCACCGAGCACCTCACAATCCCCCGCCAGAAAAAAAAAAGCGCGATCTGTCCCTGGCCACACATTTACTGAACGTTGACGAAAGGTTTACCGCCTTTTCGAAGCGTTCCTGACGTCACAGATAATATATATTGCTCTCACTCTGTATCAAAACATGGAAGCGCGTCGAACGGAGCACAGTGCAATTTCGCTCCAAGCAGCAATGAATGTGAACATTTTATATATTTTATATTGTAGGGTTTTTATATGCGGAGAGTCAGAATACAATTGTTATGTTCTTGCTTGAACGCAACAGTAAATGAAGCTAAACGATATATTTTCTCTTTCCAGGTCGCAAGTAACAACGCGCAAGATGGAGACTTCACTTATATGGTAAGGGATACATTTGAGTTAATCCCTCTCTTAAGTAATTGCTTCCATGCCATCCCCGGAGAAAGAGAAGCTGAAGTAAAACATTCAACAGAGAAAATGACGTCGAGAAGGCAGCAACGGGAGACGCAGAAATGGCGGGTGAAATCATTAAATATTATGTGTGTGACTACACGGTACAGCACGCCATCAGTATGACAGTGTCAAGACAGGGAAGTATACAGTGTCATAGTCCAGTCTGGCTGACCCCATCACAAACCTAACTCCTTGACTATGCCTTAATTCCATTCGTTAGATTCCCAATTGCTGCCAATTCACCTAATTACAGCACAGCTGGTTCCCATCAGAGACGGCGGCATAAGAACCCTGGTCTCTCAACCACGGGTCGCCAGTTCGTTGATCTACTCCCGTGAGATCACTTCGTTTCCCTGCCGTTAGTTCTAAGTTCATCTCCAGTCTTTAGATATTCTACGAATACCTCCTCTGCAGTTCAAGACTCCCTGGTTACCTGTTCCACCTTTCGCGACTGTGCAAGCATCTCTCAACCCTGTCTCCGTGTCTGTGTCCTGCACTTAGGTTCGCCCCCAGTCATTCCATGAAGCATGCAGTCACTATTATTATGAAAGCTGCAAGGGCTGAAGACAAATACATCAACTGCACCACAGGGTTCGGAGATCTTATGGACCTCTCGAGCCTCCTACGATATTTAATAACATCAGCACAGTGTGTCTCAGATCGGCCCGTGAATTGGCACAGGAGTCGGACACGGTCGAGGCTGAAGCCGCTGGAAAAGACGTCTCTCACTTTCTCTTTCCAGTCGTTATCCATGTTTCACTGTCACATCCTCACGGCGGAGGCATCGCTGAGTTCTCTCACCTGAACCCACACTCCTCCGACCCATAACTGGCACCTTCACACCGCCTCCAACCTTTGTCCTCTCAGCTCTGCTGAGCGATTGTGGCCTCTCTCCTCCTGACCCGCATCGTGCGCAGGTACATTTCTGACCCCTTGGTGCGCTCAGAAACATGGCAGTCTGTCGCGCTCAACCTTCAGCTTCTGGTAGTCAGAGAGTAGGAAAGGCCGGAATTAGGCCCTTCGGGCCCAACTCATTAATGCTGACCGGAGCTAGTTCATTGGCCCGCGTTTGGCCCATATCCCTTCCTCCCCATTTCCCTGTCTGAATGTTGAAACTGGTCCCCTTCCTGACACAGAGCGTTGCACGCATCCACCCCCCCCCCAAGTGAAAAAGTGGATCTCTTTAATCAACGTCCCACCTTTGGAAGTGTTTTGACGCAGCGTCGATCGTCTGTTTCAGGGAGATTCCAAGTATTTTTTTAAATGTCTTCCCTGCAGGAAATCTGCTGTCCAAACATAAATTGCCGGAAGCAATGTCCGGGTGGGGGAACCAGTTAAAGTTCTTGGGTCCTGGTAGCATCATATAGACACATAACAATTACAGCACAGAAACAGGCCACCTCGGCCCTTCTAGTCCTTGCCGAACGCTTACTCTCACCTAGTCTCACCGACCTGCACTCAGCCCATATCCCTCCATTCATTTCCTGTCCAATACCTATCCAATTTTACTTTAAATGACAACATCGAACCTGCCTCTACCACTTCCACAATCGGGAATCTCGGACTGGAAACGCGGACTGGGTCTCTTTCCACAGTGGCTGACTGAACCAGTAATTCCCAGAAGCACCGTCTGAGTGGGGGAACCAGTTAACGTTCTTCGGCCCTGGTAGCATTATCGGGGATCTCGGACTGGAACCGCAGACTGGATCTCTCTCTACAGTGGCTGACTGAACCAGTAATTGCCGGAAGCACCGTCTGGGTGGGGGAACCAGTTAACGTTCTTGGGCCCTGGTAGCATTATCGGGGATCTCGGACTGGAACCGCAGACTGGATCTCTCTCCACAGACAAGCACACACATAAACACACAAACATACACACACACGCATAGACAGTCTCACACACACACACACACACACACACACACACACACACACACACACACACACACACACACACACACACACACACACACACTCATACGCACTCCACTCACTACCTTGTACGGAAGGTAGTAACAGGGTGGCCATTGTTGGGGTGGCTATTTCTGGGAGTCGTAGGCCAGAGGTTAGAGGTGGTCTGTCAGGTTCCATCTTGGAAAGGTCGTTGTCTCTGGGAAGCTTCCACTAAGGTTCCATTTGATTTCCTCTTACTGTCCTTGGACTGGTAAATTGTTGTTGTGTGGCCTAACTGCCGGATGTTGGAGACCTGGGAGACCCAGGGTCCCGCAGGAAACTGCATTTACGTGAGGTGTGTCTATCTGAAGCTCCCTGAAGACCGCATCAGGGATCTGGAGTAGCAGGTGGGCGACCGTCAGAGTTATAGGGGAGTAATCACCCCTGATTTGTAGTAGGTGAATTGCTGTGTGTCTGGCAATAGGAAGAGAAATATGAGCTGTCAGTTGGTACAGAGCACCACCGTGGCCATTCTCCTCAATATTAAGTGTACCGTTTTGAGTACTGTGTCGAGACAGACCGCCCAGGGGAATGCGGCGGAGACGAGGTTCCTGCTTCACAGCATGGGTCCGTGGTGGAGAACGGGAAGAATGAGAAGAGAAAAGCGGTAGTGACAGGGGCCTCAACAGTCAGAGGAACACACAGGAAACCCTGTGGACGCGAATGGGACACTCGGATCGTATGTACCACTTTGGCGCCAGTGTCAGGGATGTCTCAGATCGCGTCCGCAGCATTGTGAGGTTGAGAGAGAGAGAGAGAGAGGGAGAGAGAGAGAGAGAGAGAGAGAGAGGAGAGAGAGAGAGAGAGAGAGAGAGAGAGAGAGAGACGAGAGAGAGAGAGAGAGAGAGAGAGAGAGAGAGAGAGAGAGAGAGAGAGAGAGAGAGAGAGAGAGAGAGAGAGAGAGAGAGAGGAGAGAGAG
>NW_026779163.1:0-145874 GCF_030144855.1 Hypanus sabinus | reverse complement strand
CTTTGTCACGACCTCAAGGTTCCTGTCCACCGATGGCCGTCAACTAACCTGCCACGGCTTGAGAATTTTTTGCAAGGAGGTGTGCAAAACTTGCTCCGTCCAGATTCATTTTCATTGGCGAGGTGACATGAAATATCATCTTGACTTTTACTGAGTGAAATATGTTAATCAAGGCAAATAACCTGCATCTGACAAGCAGGTAACCAGTTGTGCACCAGCCTACAATCCCTATAATGGGGAAACAAGCGTCCATTGGCGGGTAATAGGGGTAAAGGGTGAACAAAAGATAGACTTTAAATTCGTAGTGTCTCTCAGGGTAGGTCCAACACCAAAAAATATTCCAGAAGACCATAAGACATAGGAGCAGAATTAGGCCATCTGGTCCACCGAGTCGAAACTGCCATTCAATCAAGGCAGATTCTTTCTTATTCTTCCTCAACCCGAGTTCCTGGCCTTCTCCGCGTAATCCTTGATGCCCTATCCAAACAAGAAACTATCAATCTCTGCCTTAAATACAACCAGCGACCTGGCCTCCACAGCTGCACGTGGCAACAATTTGCACACATTCACCAACTTTTGACTAAAGAAATTTCTCCATACCTCTGTTTGGAAAAGTGTGCCCCAGAGTCCTGACACTACCCTCTTGTCCTAGACTCTCCCACCATGGGAAACATTCTTTCCACATCTCTTCCGTCTAGGCCTTTCAGTGTTCAGACGGTTTCAATGAGATTCCCCCTCACCATTCTGAATTCCAACGAGTACAGAGCCAGAGCTATCAAACCTTACGATAACCGTTTCATTCCCAGAATCATCCTTGTGAACTCCTCTGGTCGCTCTGCAATGCCAGCACATCTTTTCTAAGAGGTGCGGCCCAAAACAGTCCACAATGCTCAAGGTGAGGCCTCACCAGTGCTTTATAAAGCCGCAGCATCACATCCTTGCTCTTGCATCCCAGACCTCTTGGAATGAATGCCAACATGACATTTGCCTTCCTCACCACCCACTCAGTCTGCAAGTTACCCTTCAGTGTGTTCTGCAGAGGGAATCCCAAGTCCCTCTTCATCTCAGATTCCTGGATTTTCTCCCCGTATAGAAATTAGTCCGCACATTAATTTCTACTACCAAACTGCATGACGATGCATTTTCCAACATGTGTTTCATTTGCCGTCCTTTCCCATTCCCATGAACTGCTGTCCTTCTGCATCCCACCTGTTTCCTCAACACTACCTGGCTCTCTACCAGCCTTCCTCTGCTGACAAGTTAACTGCTGAACCGGAGAGACAAGCGTCAGTAATCCCCAGGTATGATAAAATATAGAGTGTGAAACCAAAGCAATTCGAGCACCGAGAGGCCTGGATAGAGTAGACATGGAGAATCTGTTTCCTACGGTGAGGGAATCTGTGACAACAGATTAGGAGGATGTGTCTTCACGGCAGTGTTGATGACCAACTCGTTAAGCTAAAGGGTGGTGATTGTGTGGAATCAGACGTTTGCCTGAGACGTTTATGAAAGCTAATTCATTGGGTATATTTAAAGCAGAGGTTCATTAGTCAGTGCGTCAAAGGATGAGGCAGGAGAATGCGGTTGAGAGGGATAATAAATCAGCCACGTTGGAATGGCGGAGCAGACTCGATCTATTGAATGCCCCAATTCTGCTCCCATGTCTCCTGGTCTTTTGCCTTTATGGGAGCGATAAGGAAGCGGCCAGTCGATTCTGTGAGGGTCCGAAGGGTCAGAGATCAGGGGAGAACTGCAGAGACCCGGAAATGTAAAGCCGGCGGCGGACTGTGATCCTACCCTTCAGCACTCCATACTTCATCAGAGGTGATTAGTTTCAAAGCGGAATTGTACACAGCATAATGTTATCAAGCCCGCTGTCGTCGGGACGATGGGAGAAATGGAAAACGCGGGAGATGATCAGCAGGTTTGTCCGCATCAATGGGAACGATAAGAAAATAAAGAGCGTTTCAGGCCGAAGATCCTTTCTCAGAACTGGGAAAGACACAACGTTCGGTCTTTTGATATCACTTTCTGATTAAGTTCCCCGTCTCTGATGTTCAATCAATTTGATCAATTGCTGTTTAATTCAATTTGATCATTGCCGGTTACATCTGACAGTGAAGGGCAGCCGGGGGAATGTCTTCTGCTCTGTTTGTACTTAATCCTACATCCATCCATTGCTAACCTCCGAAGATTAATTCATCCATTGACCGGTAACATTGCCGAGAGTTTATCCCTCTGACTACCCCGATACCACACGGGGCGAGGGGCCCCCTTACACGCTACAACGAACTGACTCGAATAAAACTATGAAATTGACTTCTCTTCCTACAGTACCTGAGAGCCGAGTACCTGGGCGTAAAATTTTAACATCTGTATTGTGTTATAACTTCAGTCATTTCAATCAGAACGTTTTACAACCTAACATTCAAAGCTCAAAGTAAATTCCGATCACCATATACCAACTTGAGTTTCGTTTTCTTGCAGGATTTAACAGGAATATAAAGAAATGCAATTAATTCATAGCAGAATAAGACAAAGCACTGATTCCATTACTTTTTCCGCTTCTCTCCCGCCCAGTAAACATAGTGGCGATTGCAATCCTGTCCCGGGGGAAGTGCGGCCTCTCCACGTGGACCACGCGCTACCTGGTTGCCATGGCAGCGGCGGATCTGACGGCTGTCGTCACTGCATTCTTTGCACGTATCGAGTACTATTCCACGCAATCCTTCCTGGATACGTATCCCTTGTGTAGCATCATCTTTGTACTGCAATGTGCTTCCAGAGACTGTTCGGTCTGGCTCACCGTCACCTTCACCTTCGATCGGTTTGTCGCCATTTGTTGTCAGAAGTTAAAAGCCAGCTATTGCACAGGAAAGTCCGCGGCCTTGGTTCTCATGATCACCTGCACTATTATGAGTTTAAAAAATATCCCCTTCTATTTCGTTTATAAGCCAAGAGAGATACTCGATGGTGTATGGTGGTTTTGTAAGGTCGTTCCAGCTTATTTCACTGAACACCAGTGGGTGAGCTTTGACCGATTCGACAAGAGTTTAACCCCACTGATTCCATTCGCACTAATTCTGATCCTCAACGCCCTGACGGTCCGGCACATTTTAGCGGCCAGTCGGGTTCGTAAGGGACTGAGGGGTCAGAGAAAGGGGGAGAACTGCAGTGACCCGGAAATGGAAAGCAGGCGGCGCTCTGCCATTCTCCTCTTCACCATATCCGGCAGCTTTATCATTTTGTGGTTGGCGACTGTTGTCAATTTCTTCAAGTATAACGTCGGAGGGACAGATCCCAATAGTTACACCGATTCTGAATTTATCTTACAGTCACTTGGATACATGTTGCAGAACCTGAGTCTGTGCACGAACACATTTATATATGGAGTAACACAGTCTAAGTTCAGAGAGCAGTTCATAGCCGCAGTTAAATGGCCAGTGATCACAATTGTACGCTTCATCAGGAGACAAAACAAATAGCGGTAGCCAGGGTTCATTTTCAATGGCTCCAGACTATGATGTGATACTAAAATCCAGATATTGTGATCACTCACTGAAAATAATACCGATAGCGGGACAGAATGTTAAGTCAGCAGAGGCCATAATGTTCGATCGACAATTTCGCTGTTTATGCTTTGGAGCAGTCACATTTCAAGATTCATGATTCAGGTTTAACGATTGAGTAATGTCATTCTTTGTAGAGAAGTGTAACGAGAACAAAGTGTTTGTTACTCCAGATCTGATGCAGCACAAAAAAAAAACAATAAAATATAAAACACACACCAGGATATCAGGATTTACCTCTCAGGAATTACTTTCACCAGAGAAAGCAGGAATCAGCAATCCATGCAAGCAGATCCAATTCTGATCAGGAGTATACACCAGTAAACTTCAATGAGAGAGCGACCCAGAAAAACGGAGACGTCAACACTATTGAGGAAATATTAACCAAGAGAGTCTGACTCCCCATGGAAGACATCCCCACAGTCTGAGCAGACTAGATGTCGACAAGGAGGCGTCGAACGCCTCGCTCAGGGATGGAGATCTCTTCCCAGAAACAGAAGTGTTCCTTGTAGCAAAACGGAACCGGGTGGTTAACACCAAAATATCAAAAATACATAATGAAAGACCAACAAATTCAGAGATGATAAATGAAGAAAATGTCAAAAAACAATCCAACTTTATGTGCACTTTAACTTTGACTTTTACCGCACCTTTCTCTGTATCTGTCATTGATGGGGATGGGGGCTGGTTGTAGCCTGCTTGACTACACGTTGGGGAGTTTTGACTGCCCATTACAGGCCCTTCTTGTCCACTGTCGTACAGTTTCCAGATCAAACAGTGATGCAGCTTGTTTGGATTCTCTCTACTGCGCAGCTGCGGAATGATGTCAGCATGGATGTGCGAAGCCCAGCTCGCTTCATCCTCCTCAGAAGGTGGGGGTGTCGCTGAGATTCCCTGACTGTGTCGGATGTGTTCCGGGACCATAAGAGCAGACAGGCTTTCTCCAGACTGTTTCTGTAATGAGTTTTATACTTCCTTTACTGCTGCTCAGTGATGGACTGGGAGGGGCTTACAGCGATAATACGTACAAAATCCCCAATTTGTCCCACTCAGAGCTCCGTCAAATGGTCCACGTTTCAGACTTTTGCAATATCTGAAGACCTAATTACTCTTCTGTGATAATGTTATTTGTTTCCTTTGGAATATTTCTTATTTCTTCACACATAAGAATAGAGAGAAATTACGGACCGTAGCAAACTTTTCCTCTCTGCCGAAAATGTATAATTTCGTTAATATCTGCGTAAGTTCTAAATCCCTGAGTACCATCATAATAATTTCTGTATCCATCTTATTGCAATTGATGGTTAATTGTTCTGAGAAACCAACTGGATCATCCATGAAGTTTAACTAATTATCCTGTCCACATCAGGTTGTCATATTTGCCCCGGAACATTTCTGGATTGTTTCCGTAATTGAATACATCACTCTTCGTCTGTACAGCCATCAAATAGAACTTCGGGACGCCACCACGGTCTCTCTGAGCAAAGTAAAAGTTGCTTCCCTGACCCTAGTTTTATCATTGTGGGTGTTATCGGCAATTTGATCGCCCAGCCACATTTACGCACTCTCGCACAATCAGACACAAAGCCACGTACAAGGTTATAACAAAAGGAAAAACACAAAGCTACACATGCAGAACCGCGGACAGACTCACATAACGTACATAGACAAACACACAGTCACATAGACACATACAATGTCACACACATGATCAAATACATACAAATGAGTACAGATTTCCAAAAGACACACGGACACCGAGACACTGAGACGCTGAGGCATACAAGCGGTCAGACACGCATATGCACACTCCGACACTCAGGCACAAGGAAATATAGGCACAGGGGTGCACACAGAGGGACTCGTGCGGACTCACACAAATCTACAGTCAGAGAATGGCCTGAAACCCCTTGTCGGATTCTCCTTTGGGACAAATTGCCCGCGGAAATGTTGTGCCCTCTTCAATAGACACGTTTATAAGAACCGTGGAAAGTACTTATGTGTTCCAAAGAATCTGGAAAATATACTTAACTTGTGGTTTCCAAATCTCATAGAAAACTGCATTCACCTGTAAGGATCAAAGGCATCCATTGCACAGAAATATCTCCGTAAAACGACACTGGCCTTAAACAGTAAAATATCTGATGCGCCTGATCAATAAAGTATCAGAATCAGCTTTCACATCACTGGCAACGTGTCCTGAAATGTGTTGTTTTGCCGCAGCAGGGCATTGCGATCCGTAATAATAATAAACTTCATATTGCAATGAGAAATACATTTATAATCAAATTAAATAAATAATGCAAAACGAGAAAAGCAGAGTGAGGTAGTGTACATGAGTTCATTGTCCATTCGGAAATTTGACGGCGGAGGGGCAGAATCTGTTCTGGAACCCTAGACTGTGTGTCTTCAGACTACTGTCCCTCCCCCTTGATGGTAACAATGGGGACACGGCCTGTCCCGAGTGATCGGGGTCCGTCATGATAGATGCCGCCTGTTTGAGGCATCGCCTGTTGAATATATTCTCGATGCCGGGGAGACCAGTCCCCATGACGGAGTGTCTGAGTTTAAAACTTTCTGAGTCTTTTTTCCGAACCTGTCAGTCTCCCGCCCGCACTAGACGCTGATGCAGTTAGAATGCTCTCCACGACACATCTGTAGAAATTTACTGGAGTCTTTGCTGACACACCAAGACTCCTCACACTCCGAATGAAGTCCAGCCGCTGTTGTGCCCTCTTTGTAATTGCGTTTATATGTTGGGCCCAGGACAGACCTTCAGAGATGCTGCCGGGCAGGATCTGGAAACTGCTCAGGCTTTCCACTGCTGATCCCCGATGAGGACTCGTGTGTGTTCCCTCCACTTCCCGAGATCCACAGACAATTCCCTGCTCTTCCTGACGCTGAGTGCAAGGCTGCTGTTGCAACACCGCTCAACCAGCTGATCTCTCTCTCTCCTGTCCCCTCCCCTTCACCATCGGAAATTCTCCCAACAACAACTGAGATATCCTCATGGCGTTTAAGCTGCGCCTATCCACACCATCGTGGCTCTGGGGAGAGAGGAGCGGTGAGCATGTTCAGTTTGCACCAGTGTGGATTGCCAGCGATGAGATGTTGTTGATTTGTTTTTATTTCGATCCCGGTGCAGAGGGAGATACAAAGACCCAGGTTTACTTGTCTATGTGTCAAGTGTTGCGCGTCAGGATTAAAACACATTGGTGCATTATATCTGGTGTTGGCATGGTGGGCCGAATGGCCTGACTGTGTACTATATAAACATCTGGATCTGTGATCATGTTCCCTGCTGTCTTTGGTATCAACGCCAGGTTGATGTTCAAACAATAGGGGTTTTCTTCCAGTAATATCAAATCCAGTATGTAGCCATCCAGAGTTACAAGCCAATCCTATAGAGTTATGTGACTAGTCACTGTACCACTGCTTCAGAGCAAAACAGCCCTTCATCAAGAAGATGTGAAATTAAAGCGGGTCTATACCCTCGGCCCTATCAACCCGTCCCGTCCTTCATCAAAACCACGACAGATCTTTCATCCCGGCAACATTTGTTCGGTACACTCTCTGATCATGTATTCTTTGCGCATGCGCAGGCAGCAACTATTGATAAGGGTACCGTCGACGTTTCGGGCCACGACTCTTCGAACGATTGTACTTTTTTCGATAGATACAGTCTGGCTCCTGAGTTCTTCCAGCATTTTGTGTGTGTTGCTTGGATTTCCAGAATCTGCAGATTCTCTCTTGTTCGTAATCGATCTGACACGGTTCGGTCTGGAAATCCATCTCTTTCTGTTTTGAACGTGGATCAGAGCTGCTTCCTGCATTTTGGGAGGCCCAGGAACACCGGGTACGTAGTCTCACAGTGTTATATAACAAAATGGGTCCTTCAGCTAATAACGCCCACCGGCATCATTACAATTACACTCATTCTATTGACTAACATTCTAATAGACCCTTTTACTATGCGTCTTGGAAATGCTCCAGGACTGTCTACACCATCCCCTCAAACAGTCTCCGAACAGGCTTTGGGCAAAATAAAGTTTATTTGGATGTCCCTCAATCCGACGTGCCCTACAATTAGACATATCCAGGAAACGTCTCAGGATATTTATCCTAATAACAGTCTTCGATTCCTCTATTAGTACACACCTCAGACTCTATCACCGCAATGAAAACGTGCGGAATGCATCCCTACCCCTCCGTAACTGACCTGCTCCATCTCGGGTGCGGGTTCAGTCGATGCCACGGGCCTTGACGAGAGGAGGAGACTCTGCATTGAGGATCATGTCTCAGTCTTTCTCTGGCTGACTGTGAGTCCAACCAGTGTACAGTGTGTGTATCTGTGAGAGTAATGTGAGGCCATCCGCAAAGTCAAGCTCTTCAAAGCCGAGAATGGAGTCCACCTAATGCCTCTCTGTTTATCCTTCGTTATTTCCCTCATAACACAGTCAATCACCTGGTTAAACAATATCGCCGGCATTATACAGCCTTGCCTGACTCCTGTCCTGACTTCAAAGCTCAGGGTGCCGGCCCCAGCTGTGCATAGACTCTCAGATTGAGTTGGACAATTTTGGAAGGGATCCTGCATGATCTGAGAATTCACCAGATTCTGTCCCTGTGGTTGCTATCAAAAGCCTTTTCAAACTGCACGAAGTTTACAAATAGTTGTCTCCGCCGCTCTGCGCTCTGCTCTGTGAAGTTCTGCAGCGTGAAGACCTGCTCGTCAGAGCCTCTGTTCTTCCTGAAGCGAGCTTGCTCCTTCCTCAAGCACACATCGGTAGCAAATGTCATCCACTGGACAATGGTTTTACCAGAATCATGCTGGAAACTGACACAAGTGTGATGACTGGTCAGTTTTTACAATCTCATCGCGCTCCTTTCCTCGGGACGGTAACAATGACTCCGCTTGTCCAGTCACGGGGTCCCCGTCTCTATTCCCATCCAATAGCAAACAGTGGTTTTGGTGACATTGAGTAAGTGTCTGTTGTTGTCATACCAATCAGCCAGACTTTTAATCTCCCTCCCATGTGCTGATTCGTCACCATCTTTGACTCGACCCACGACAGCAAACTTGACCATGGCATTGGATCTGTGCTTAGACCCGCAGTCATATGTGTAAAGCGAGTAGAGCAGGGGTCAAAGCACGCAGCCTTGTGGTGCGCCTGTGCTGTGGGAGATGGTGGAGGAGATGTTGTTGCCAATCCGAAATGACTGGGGTCCGCAAGTGAGGCAATGGAGGACCGAATAGCACCCGAAAATATTGTGACGAAGGTATTGTGACGTGAATTAGCGTCTGCGAGGTTTGCACGTTCTCCCCGAACTGGCATACGATTCCCTGTTCTTTCATGCCCCGCCCCCACCCCCGTCCCCTAAAGAAACATGCGGCGTGGACAAAGACCGGAAATGATCCCAAATGTGTAAATAAATTGTAGAAATGGTAGAATGACGAGATTTAGGTGAACTATGGAGATAATGGTATGGATTAGGGTCGGATAAATGTATAAATTGAAGCTCAGCCTGCGCTCGGTAGTCCGAGTCTGTTATTCCGTGCTGGATCTCTCTATGAGTCTCTGACGGAGTGAATGTCTTGTCGAACTTGAAACATCCGATCTAAGCACGTTGACTATAACGTGGATTTCTTCTACACAACGGGGCTACGCATTTATTTACCTCATAATTTATGAAATATATTTAAAATATGACAAAGCTGACTACCGTCAAAACCGGAACTGCTGGTGTGATATTTTGTCCTCACCTGTGGGGGAGTAGAGGTAAAATAGAACTCATGGCTTTTGGTTCATGCTTTATCCCTCCATTTGCTTTCACCAGCATTTTCATTTATAGTCAACGACTTCCTTGCAATTTATCAGCCTGCACTCCCCACTCACATGGTCGTTGCTCTGCAGCTGATGACGTGAAACACACGTCGACTGGAACACGGGGCACTACTTACACAAAATTTGGGAATTTGAATCCTGGCCATGGAGGCATCGAACGACATATCACTCAGAACCCGGTCATTTATCAACCATTTCCATCGCTTCTGTCTATTCCAAACCCATTTTCCAGCCCATGGACAGTAGCCTTCTGTGTCTTGGCCTTCCAGTTCTCTCACTAAACGGTTTCATACATCTTCACCATCCTTCTCAGGATGTGCAGTTCAGGTTTCAAAAGTTGGATGAAAACAACTTTTACTCTACCGATGATAGATCCCCGAACGTAAATATGAGCTTCCCAATTGTAGACTGTTCCGAAATGGCGGTAAATTCCTTGCTATCTACCTTTGTTCTGCTTCTCATGACCTTGAATACATCTGCCAGGTCTGTATTTTGCAGAGACTATTCCAAGGATGACAAGCTCGGTCTCTGATACCCTTTCTCATCATGAATCACCCCGACCCGAACAATACCCTTGTGAACGTCACCGATGGAGAAGCTTGCTCAGACCGGATCTCTCCGTTGATGTCAAGGATCAGAAAGAGATCAAACAGATACCTGCCCCAGCTATGACATTCAGATGGTTCTGTAGAGTGAACCTACACCATTAGGGGACGGGGACAGAAACATAGAAAATATTAGAAGTAAAAATCTTCCTGGGTATCAGCTACAAGGTGAGATACTAAACCATTGCAAAGTGGTTAATCTGCCGGCGGTCAGTGTCGCAACGAGCAACCACTGACAGCTCCTGCAAACTGGATTCGATCCGGATCACTGGTGCAGGTTCTCACTGCCGGGAGAGGTACGTCCTGGCGAACCGCTACGGTTCCGTTCTTCTCCCAACTCCCGAAGCTTAGCAGGTTGGTAGAGAATTGGACACTGAAAAAATAATTGTCCTCTGGTGAGTCGAACGGAGGTTTTCTCCGGTGGTTCGACAACGAGAAGTTAAACCTGCCCGACACATCACCGGCAGCAGTCCACACGCCATCGAGTACGCACAGACAGATAGGTGCCGGTAAAATCCCAGCCACATCATGAAGGATGACACCCGCCCTTTCTATGGGCTGATTGTTCCACTCTCCTCAGGGCAGAGACTACACACCATCAACACCAGGGCCACTGGACACAAAATACAGTTGTTCCCCCAAACCGTGAGACTGATCAACTCCTCTACCCATTATTCCACCACATCACCCTCGACCACGTCTGCATACAAGTAGCACAGTGTCACTTTATGTATATAAAATCCGTCTATGTACAGCATATAACAGTTACATGTAATTGTGTTTCATAGTATTGTTTTTATTTGTTCTGTTTGCATTCCGTTCTCCTTTACACTCGTGTACTGAAGAATGACAATAAAAACACATGATTCTCTAATCCCGAAAATTTGGTTAAATTTCTACAAAGTAACACCCGCACTTTCTATTCCTTCTAACACCGCTTTAGCTGCCACACTTTCGCTTGTCGTTGCTGTTGTTTGCATCCATGTGTAACTTATTCGGGTATTAAATTGTACTTTCATGATCGGGAGATATTGAAAGCGGCCGTTGCCGCGGTCAGTTCTTTAGTTTGTTAATGAATCGCAGCAGTGACGTCACGGGGTATTTCACTGCGCTGATGAACTGTTCTCTGAACTTGGCCTGAGTCACTCCATAAATAAATGTGTTTGTGCAACAGCTTAAATTCAGCAACATGTACCCGACCTGCTTAAAGATATATTCAGAATCGGTGTTAACATTGGGATCTGTTTGAAAAACGTGATATCTTAAGAACTTTACAACAGTGGGTGACCACAGTAGAATAAAGCTGCCGGATATGGAGAAGAGTAAGATCACCGACCTCCTCCTGCTCTCCATCTCCGGGTCACTCCGTTGTCTCCTTTGCTCTGACCCCTTAGTGCCTTGCGCACTCGACTGGCCAATAGGATGTGTCTGACTGTCAGAAAGTTGAGAAGCAGGATTAAAGCAAAAGGGATCAATGGAGTTAAATTCTTGTCCAACCTATCAAAAGCCACCCATCCTTGCTCGGTGTAATAATCTGCCCTTAATTTGCAGAACCAAAAAATGTTATTAATTAGTGTCCCTGGCTTATGTATAAAGTAGAAAGGAACGTTTTTGAAACAGATCAGAGTGCAGGTAGTCATCAGAACCAAAACCGCAGTTTTCCCGGTGCAATATTTTGCTTTCAGCTTCTGGCAACAGATGGCGACAAATCGATCGAAGGTGAAGGTGACGGTGAACCAGACGGAACAGTCCTTTGACGCACACTGCAGTACAAAGATAATGCTACACACTGGGTAGATATCCAAGAAGGTTCCTGGGAAATAAAAACTGATCCGCCTCAGTATGACTGCAGTAGTAACAGCCATTATGTCCGCCGTTGCCATGGCCACCAGGTAGTGCGTGGTGCAGTAGGAGAGGCCGCACTTTCCCTGGGAAAGGATCCCAATCGCAACTAGATTCACTGCAGAAAGAGAAGAGAAATAAAACCGAGAAAACTCAGTGCAATAATCTTCTGAGCAAGGAGTATAGTTTGGGAAGTTTAAAAAATAATTCTGTCCTTCAGTCTCCCTTCCAAACATACAAAGCACAGACTGAAGTGACAAGAGGGAAATAGGTTACTGTACTCAGGGCTGCATGGGACTGTTGGGAAAGTTAGAGAGCTCGATTCCATTCATACAATCGGGTAATAGAAACCCACAAAACACAGGCTTTTCAAACTCACCTCGGTTATGCAAATACCGATGACTATATACACAAATCTCCTAGTCCTGAATTCGGCCGGATCCCCTCAGCCCCATTCCTATGGAAATTACGATCCAACTGTTTTATAAGCACTGAAATTTTACCAATCTGTAGCTGTTCCTCCGGAATCCTTTCCCAGATAACGTCTATTGAACCGTACCGAGTCTTAAAAGGAACAGATGGAATGGACGTGGTGAGGATGTTACCAGTTTTCGGATGGTCTAGATCCGGGGCGCGGCATCAGAACACAAGGATGCTTGCTTAGTAATGAGATGAAAAAGGAATTATAGGTGTGATGTAATTTTATATGGTTGTCTTTATAAGCCAGGGCACCGAGCATACATTTACATGTTACATCTGCAGATGTCATTGATTAGACAGCATGTCAACATTTCAGCAGGTAAGTGGGTAACTGTCAAGAGAAATTCAGCAGACAGATAAGTAGGTAACAGTCAGAGAAGGAAGGCCAAGGAGCAGATGCTAGAGAGAACCCCAGTTGCTCTACCCCTTAATAATAAGTACTCCTGTTTGAGAACTGTTGGGGGAGACGGCCTATCTGGCGGAAGCCACGGTAGTCGCCCCTCTGGCACAGAGTCTGGACCTGTGGCTCGGAAGGGTAGGGAAGTGTCTGCGATTCTGAAGAATTCATTTCCTCAGACGGTTGTGGAGGTTAAAGCACTGAGTATATTTCAAGCGGAGCTTGACATTATCTTGATTATTAAGAGCGTCAAATGATTGTGTGAGAACGGCGGAGAATGGAGTCGGGAGGAAAAGTTAATCAGTGATAATGGAATCGCTGCTCAAGAACGAATGATCTACTTTTGCTCATGTGTCATATGGTGTTATGGTCATATGGTCTTACTATTCCCTGTAAGATGTATCGCATTTTATATCGATATCCTTAAAATATCTGCCTTCTTACCTTAAACCTGTGTCTCATAGTTCAGAAGTCGGCTGCATCTGGAAAAAAATCGCGATTCTGTCTTTGCACCTTCTCTATGATATTGATAATGTTATAAAACTCGATGCGCAATAGAAAGAGGAATAATACAGTACCGGAACAGATCCTTCGACCCAAGGAAATAAAAATAATTAGCCAACCATGCTCCAATGTGAAGAAACCTAGCTGATTCAATTCCTATAACCATCGCTCGCCGTTGAGAGACGCGTGTTTGCAAAACCCTTCTGCAGTCTCCCTGTCGCTATCATGTTCTCCCAGTTGTGTAACCAACAGATCTGAGCTGATATTTTGACACGTTATCTAATCAATGACATCTGCAGCTGTAACATGAGGTAATAACTTTATGATCAGTGCCTTGGCTTATAAAGCTAACCGAATTGCATCACACCTATCATGTTAAGTCGCCATTTTCAGCGACCATGGAGGCGATATAATTAAATCATTTCATATATTGATTGATGTCTATCTTTCTTTCTACAGAGTGAATGCTAGTGAAAAATGTAATTCCATATATTCATCAGAATTTCTTCACTCACTGTCACGCCATTGAATTGAATGCACACGTCATTGCAGTGGTGGGACCGGAACCAGGAGTTATCTCAGAACATTAACAATCCATGACATACACAACGATGTTTCATAAAACATAATGTTAACGTCATAGCCAAGAACAAGTATTGGTAAAAGTCACTGGAACAGTTGAATTAACTTGACACAATAAAGACCAATCGCACTTTTTATCATGAGTCCCCGATCACTCTCAGTAACTCCAGAGCAATCGATTCTGCGGATTTGAAACAGAAGAGGGTAAGCACTTTTGCTGTTTTTCACCAGTTTAGTAAGCTTATGTAACAAAATAAACAGCAGAAGAAAAAGGAAATAACATCGGCCAAAAACAAATTCAATAGGAATCACTTGGATCATTCGCATAGCGCTACTATTTTAAAACTTCTGTTTGTACCTGCAATATTATGGCCAAAAAATCAACAACACCGATTTGATCTGCAACTTACATTACTTATTATCTGCCAGAAACCAGGCTACTTGGCAACTTCTTCGCACGATGTCTCTACGTCGTTGTACAATCTGATTTTTCACTAAGAACTTTAAACGCTCGGAAAGACAACCATGGAAACAATACCTAAGCCTCTCTCCTGGTTCAAGCAAAACCATTGATTAGCAAGAAAATATTTTCAACTATATGTCAGACCGGGAGACAAGCTCGAGTGTAATGTTACAAAAATAACAAAACAATATTATAGTTGCTTACCAGGGACACCAATAACTGCAATTATGATATAATATATTTTCCTGATTCCGTTGAACGTTTCCAGCATTTTCTGTGTGAAGTTGCTGATTTACAAGCAACTACACTGAGATGTTTGTTACAGCTGTCTTTAGTATATAATCCTCCACATCTCCACAGGGACAGTAAGGTTACAACATCATTCAGTTTCACAATCGTCTGAACTAAATAGCACGTCATGAAGTTCGAAACAGTTTGGATGTATCTGGCATCAAAATAACGATGAATGACCCAGAGTACCGAGAAGTCTTTATAAGTTAATCAACCAAAGGCGTAGTTACTTTCAATCAAAGACGAGGCTTTTCATTAAAACAGACTTGTGTTAATCAACAGATCCATATTATTTCACTGTCGGCCTTTGCCCAGTTGCGGCCGTTAATCAATGCTGTTTGATACAGTCACCTGTCATTGCATCAATACTGAATGTTGAGATTAACCCTTTTAACGGAGAGATTTCAAATTTAAAACGTAATTTGCTCTCAAACATGAAAAGCCTATATGGTGCATCGTTTGCCATATTACTGGATATCGGTTGTATTGAGATTATACGGTTATCAATGTTCCAACAGAAAACTGGTTACAAATACCAATAACTTCCTGCAATATCAAACCTTCGATATAAACTGCAAATAAAATTGATCTAGCAGCGGCACAATAATACAAAAGACCAACTTTGTCCAAGAATGCGAACTTCAACGTAGTATAGATAGTTAAAATTGGGAAAAAATCAATTAATATGGTGCCGTACATAAAAGGAATTATTCTAAAAGATGGTGACATAGATATTTAAATCGTTACTGCTGCCGAATCAATACATTATTTGAAAGTAACACTATAACCGAGAACATGAGAATCCACAAGTGTACAGCTATCGATCCAATATAAGTATTTAATCATTATTCCTAATCAAATCAATGCATTCCTCCAACTCTCAGCCTTCTGTTCATGACGACGCCTCTTGTAAACGGGAAAATAAAAGATAATGAAGTTGCAAATGTCCTACACATTTATTCAAACTAACTTTCCTCAACAACATTTCCTATAAATTTTACAGATGTATGGACCGACGATTTGTCTGAGCATGAAATTTTGTCACGGCCTTCCAGCAAATTGGCAGCAAAGTCTACGCTCGCGGGAGCATTTCAGTGACTAAGCGGCCGTCCACCCGCGCACCTGTGAGGGACCAGAGCACCTAAATGTGATTGCGATCTGACTCATCAATTTTAGATGACGATTTTAACGCGATCAAACAGAATGTCAAGAAGTCACTCTGCACTATCCATGGTCCCGAATCTGCCCACTCTGTATATCCATGTTCCTTCAGCTGCTCACTCTGTACCGTCCATGGTCTTGAAGATGCTCTGTCTGCACTTTCTATTTCACTGAAGCTGCACCCTCTGCATTTTCCATGGTCCTGAAGCTGCTCACTCTACACTGTTTAGTGTCCTGAATCTGCGCACTCTGTGCCGTCCATGTTCCTGACGCTGCTCACTTTGCACTATCCTACCTCCCCAAATCTAGAGTCAGCTGATGTGGCAAATATCCCACTGCACAGCGCTGTCACTCATTATCATGCCAAGTACGTTATCTCATGGACGAAATAGTGACTGTGTTTTTGCTAAAAATCTGCTTAAAAAAACTTCCCTTCTATTTTACACGCGAGCCTGAAGCAGTGGTCCTTCATCCGCTCTAGGGATAAACTTTGGCGTGTATTTTGGCATGTTTTCTGGTGTTTATATACGTCTTTGCTGCAACGAACCTGCTTCCACACTGCAAGGTCGAACTTTGAATTCTTGTTAAACCACAACAACTCCTTCTGCTCTGCACGATCTTTTCAGCGTTATCTGAGAAGAATTATAACAGTGCACGTGGATACAGACTGACATGTCGGATTGAGATTGATCAAGGTAAGCGTTTATCTAAAATGAGTATTAGTTTCCCTTCGATTTTACATTCATATGGTAGCCCAATCCAGTCTGTTGGTAGACAAATAGTAGCTCAAATCTAATTCACCTTTGCCATTTGCATATAAAATTCAGAAGTTTCAGATAAGTTTTCAGTTGTCGATCCATGAATCTGAAAGTTGAAAAGTCATTGTCCTAAAACTACATTTTACAACTATTTCAGCAACACTGCCCGTCAGTCATTTTGCAGGAATTCTACGTGCATCATATCTTAATTCTCGTTCTTTAAAACGATAATGGTTTATTTCGAGGCGCGCATTAGGAACATGGCAGGAAAGTGGAATATCCGGGGATCCGACGTCACCTCCGTTCACATGGGGAATTTTGGAACTCTACACAGAAACTCCACCAGAGATCAGAGTTCAACAGGGGTCTCAGGCTGTAAGATAGGGGCTCCTTACCACGCTGTTACGTTTTCCACTTTGATTTCAAACATGCTACAAATATATTTTATTCAAAATGAGCCTCCAAATTTGCTTCAGATACCATGTTTGTAACGGAACGCTGTATAAACCACAGATTTTAAAACCGATGGGTCTTCTAGTGCTCGACGGTTTCAGGATCATCATTGCTGAATTATACGACACAGAGTGACTCGGCTGTTTAGATACAGAATTCGCTTTACGACTGAAGACCGAGTGTAGTGGTCGTTAGATCTTTAACTCACTGTGTTCTGCAGGGATCTGTGTTGATCCATCTATATATATATTCTGTGTGACGTGGACGGAAGGTTGGCAGAGTGTGTTTCTGTCTTTGATGAAGATGCAAAGTTGTTTTTTTTTTGCCTTCACGGATAGCGTAGTGCTTTATCAAATAATTTAAGGTATTCTATACATACAAGATATAACAAGGGCAAAAAGTTTACTACTGCGAGGTTATGACCTCTCAGGGATAAAGAGGGGAACATTTGCTTGGATTAGGTGTATGTGAGGGAGGTCCTTAATGAGTACTTATCACCTGTATTTAGGAAGGGGAAGAACGTGCAGGATAGCGAGATTAGTACTCAGCATATCGCTTTGCCGGCGCATTTCAAGGTAAAGGAGATGTAAGTGTTGGATCTCTTAAAGAACATTACAGTGCCTGTTAGCCCGGTGCCCGACAGGATATGCCCAAGGGTACGGACAGGGACAAGAGAAAATATTTGCTGGGTTCTTCATCGATAACTACCAGTCCTCTTTAGCCACAGGACATGTCCCGGAGGACAGGCTCGTATCTATTGTTCTTCCATTAGTCAAGAAGGGAACCGTAGTTAAACCTGGAAATATAGACCAGCGAGTCTCACGTCAATGATTGGAAAGTTACTAGAGAGAATTCTTTGGGGTTAGGATTCATAAGCATGTGATCCAATTAAAGAGAGCCAGCGTGGATTTGTGCGGGGCAAGTCGCATCTTATCAATTTAATCGCGTTTCTCACGAGGTGATAAGCGTGATTGATGAAGATAGAGCTGTCGATGCTGTGCGCATGGATCTAGTGAGGAGTTTGACAATGGGAGGCTCATCCAGAAGATTGAGATGAAGGGGATTCACGGGATTTAGCCACTGGGACCCGGAACGAGCTTCCCAGAGAGGACAGAGTACTTATCCAAGCTAGAGGTCTGTGATTAATGGTGTTTTGCAGGGATTTGTATTGGGACCTCTGCTGTCTGTGATGTATATAAATGACATTGTTGAAAATGTAGATAGATGAGTTTGTAAATCTGTGGATCACATGAGGATTGCCGCTGTGGACAGAGAGACGACTGGCAAAGAATGCAACAGGATATCGGTCAGTTAGAGATATGAGAGGAAAGATGGAGTTTGGAGTTTAACTCAGTCAGCGGTGAGGTGCTGCACCTTGGCAGGTCAAATGGTAAATTGTCCCACACCGTCAAATGGATGATTCTAATCAGAGTTGATGAGCAGAGGAGACATGGGATCCAAACCAATAAAATTCGTCTCAAGTGGCGGCGAAGTCTGCCGCCTCCCAATAGCCTCCCGTAATACCCACCAGCAGCAGTTATATCCCCTGCGATGAGGCATTTTGAGAGGCTGGTTGTGAAGAAGATCAATTCCTACTGAGGAGTTGTTTCCTTCCGTTCCAATATGCATCACGTCACACGTCGTCAACAGCAGATGCCATTTCATTGGCTCTTCACTCAGCGCAGGAACATCCGGACGGGAAGTTACTGACGACCGGATGCTCTTTATAGACTCCAGCTCAGCATTGAACACCGTCACCCCCTCAGAACCTATCACCAAGTACAGGAACTGAACTTCAGTATCTCCCGGGAAACTGGACGCTCGATTTCCTCATCGGCAGAGCCCGGTCAGTTCGGATTGTCAGTAATATCTCCTCCACATTCACCGCCAGTAGACGTGACAAATGATCAGCGACCAAGGGCGACACGTTCACGCCAGATCACAAAACTACTCGATACTGCGAGGGTGAAAAGACCCCGATGGGAGTTGTATACAGACCCCCGAACAGTGGTAAGGATATGGTCTACAAATTACACCGGGAGGTAGAAAGTGCATGCCGAAAGGGCAATATTCCCGACAGCTCGCAAAATCACTCCATACTCTTCCTCTTCTAAATACACTTCCTCTTCTGAACGGCGATTCGTTGTAGTGTGTGATATTCCTTTTCAGGATGTACTTTGAGCCGACTAAATGATTCGGGGATTTTGTGATCACCTTGAGGATACGGTGAAGATGAGGGCGGAGACTGCCATCGCTGCGGGGGGCCGCGTTGCTTCCTGATGGCGGGACACGAACTCCATCACTCCGTGCAGATTACAGCGTCGAGCGGAATTAAAATCGTCGAGAATGAGAGCTGAAACCGAACAGATGATCAGCGCCGTCTGTGTGCGTCGGACCGGTCTCCATCTCTGGTCGCCGCTGCCGGCGGGCGGGAGGTGCGAGACTCTCCGGTCTCAATCCGCCAGGCTCCTGGACGGGATTCACTGACCAGTGTTGGCCGAATCGATGGTGGTGACGAATCGACCAATTCTAAAATTGTTTATTTTCTCCTCCTAATGCTGACAATGAAATTAATCACAATGTAGCATTTGGTAGCATGCATAGTCTAATACAAACTTTCTAACTTTCTTTAGTTTGGATTTTGACGTTACCTTTTGTCTTCACTCTCTCTCTCTCCCTCTTTGATAAATATAGTGCTATAGACGGTTCTAATACATCCTGTTTCATTAGAATGTCTTTGGTTTAGAGGTACGTTTCTGGAATTATGGGATGCCCACAATATTCAGGCATACTGCTCGCTGGATTACTTTTTGTGTTTCCCACATTGCAAAAATTATATATCTGAGAAGAGTTATTTAACAATACAACTCAAACGTCTGTCTTCACCGGAGTTTGAACGTTTTGTGTCAGAAGTTGGATACTTATTTATTGTGAAATATTCTTGGTCAACCTTGGACTGAAAGAGGTTACAGATTTATTAAAAAAAATAACGATTATAGAAATGTACAGCTTACAACTATAAGTAGCCGTGGATTGTAACGGCCGATATAATATTATTAGACACCTTGATAAGGTAGATATTGAGAATCTTTCTTCTCATGAGTCGGATATGAAAACCAATCAGAATGAAGTTTAGGTGTGGGAAATGTTACTTTAAAAAAATGATTTGAGGGAACAGCTTTGTTTGAAACACAGAGATGTTCTGAATCCCGCAAGGTGCCAGAGGGGACAGTTGAAAAGACTACGGTCACTACCTGTAAAAGACAGGCTATTGGTTGGACAGCGTGCCCTGCAGAGCCTAGTCCTTAATGAAATGGTGAATAATAGTGGCTGGAATATGGATTTTGTGGCCATTTCTGCCTGAGCTCGTGGGAGGTTTTGTAAATGCATTAACGACCTGACGTGGGGGATCATTGATCTCTCCGAGAACTTGCACATAGTGGCCGGTCAATAAATATGTTCGTACAGCAGATGTAATTTTGCAGCAACATCCGACTTGTGAGACATATTCAGACTCGTTTCACTCTGCTGCGGCCAAGTGGTTTCAGGATTATAATAATCGGCAAATAATTTAAAAAAAAAACAAAACAGGTAATAGAACTAAGGGACAGTGTGTGGTCGCCGGCTTGAGAACGACAGATGACTGATCGAGACCGAGTGCCTGCGAGCCCATTCCGTGCCCGAGTCCGCTGCCGGCCGGAGGCTGAACAAGAGGGTGTTTTTCCGGAGTTGGAGACCCGTGTATGTGCTTGTCTTGGAGGGAGAAACGGAGCTTGTTTTGTTGCTGGTCTTTTGTTTCTTGTTGTCTCCCATTCTGTTCTATTCTGTGTTGATTTCCCAAGCATTTATAATCTCATGTTGTAGAAGAAGTACGAGTCTATTCCTGAAGGAAAATGACTGCAGGACAAAACAGTAACTGAAAAATTATTAAATGTTAAAAGAATACATGATTAATTAGCTGTGTTGTTTACTGGATTGTAACTGCAATCGTAATTTGCATCCCTGCTGTGACTCTCCCCCCCCCCCCCCCCGGAGTATACTCTGGACTATAATAACGACCACATTCAGCAACCTGATTCATTGGGATGATTCGCGAGAAGATGGGGTACCCGCTAATTTTCCAGATCGACCGGATCTATTACCCGGTCCTTGCTGCCGTCGGTGTCCCAGGTGAGATACAGACGATTGAAGTTAAATATCATTGTAAGGCTGTGGTCAGTCTTTTTCCGTGTGGAGTGTTTAGTGTGGATAAAGGCAGCTGGTTTAATTGTTTTTAAAATAAATATTAACGGAGACAAGGAAATGTGCTGCTTGCGTAAATTTCAATAAATAATGCATATAAATAAGTGAAAAAGCTCTATTTGGTGCACAGTGTTCAGATCAGAGATAACTAATGTTCCTTTTTTAATGTCGGTGGTTCTGAAGATCATACAGACATATTAAATCAGCAATTTTACCCATTATCTTGTTTTCGTATCTGCTATTGATGTGGAGTCTCTGCAGCTTATTTTTTGTCATTTTGTGGTTCACCAGTGGACTAGAATAAGTGATTTGTCACGTTATGAGTCAGTGATGCCCATCGCCAGTAGTTCCCATTCCCCTGGAGACTCAGGAGATGCAGATTCTGGACACTTGCTGCTCTGAACGGAATGCTTTGACCCGAAACGTCGACAGATACACACATCTGAGTTCCGTCAACGGATTATTTTCATTCCCTTCGAGGCCCTGTCGTACAAACAAACGAAAAGACGTCCGTCCCGACCAAGATGGACTCACAAAACATTTATGCTTCTCTGCCCCTTTATCTCGTAATTCATAAAACTAAAATCTATGATTCTATCCTCCCTCGCCTTAGGTAAAATCAATGTCTGGTCATCTGCCACCCTCCAGGACAAAGGACTCATGAGATCCGCCGCTTTCTGAGTGAAACATGTCTCCTCATTTAACTCCGAATGCGTGACTATTATCATTGACCTGTGTAACATGAGAAGCCCTGCCTGTGAGAGAGCGCAGTGCAATGGGGCAGTCGGACTGTTGTCAGGGAGGACCGGACAATACAGAGACAAAAAAAAACCTCGGACGGTTTTTTTTTTCTCACCAGTCACTATAAAATTCGAAAAATACCACACGTTCCTTGAAAAGTAGGTACATAAATTTAAAAAATGCTGAAATTCCTCAGCGGGTGACGCAGCAGATGTGCAGAGAGAAAGATATGGAAACTTAACGGTCGATCGTGAGTCATCCGGACAGTTGTGATTGTTACTAACATCGCATTTCGCTTGTCAACACATCGAGTAACTTCAACGATCAGAGTTCCTTCTATTCTTTCTTGCAGGAGGTAGTATGTAATCATAAAATAAATATATTCAAATAGTATTGGGAGAAATTGTAGCTGACTTTTTATATATTTAAAGGACTTTATGTGCGCCGTAATTGTGTCAACATAATTGTAGATTTCCTGTCTCTTGCAGTGAACTTGGTGGCAATTGTGATCCTGTCACGAGGAAGGTGCGGTTTGTCCAGATGCATCACTCGCTACCTGATGGCCATGTCAACGGCGGATCTGCTGGTGGTTATTGTCGAAGCTCCAATTGATATTTAGCATTTCCTTCAAATATGAATTTAGGGAACAAACCACTGTCAGGCAGTACTTGTGACTTTGTCATCAACAGAAATCACAGATACTTTCATATCACCTTATAGTTGTTACAAATATCTCAAGATATCGTTCACAGCACTCTGATCACTGTTTCGAAACTACGACGGTTTTTAGACCAATCATTAGATCAAAAGTGATCGTAGTGTTCGGGTCCGCAGATACTCCTGTGAAGAAGCTAGACAACTATTGGACAACCCCGCGCCTAGTCATCGTTCAGTCACCAAACTGGGACGTCAAGTGTTCTCACTTTTGTGACTCAGACCTCTACGTTGTTCTCCATTAGTCCCAGGGTCAATAAGACCAATGAATTGGTTGTAGATGGAAACCAGAGGTCCACGAACCAGTAATCATCGGAAGATCAGAGCTGGAAGGGTCAGTAACTTAAATCCCTGGGTGTAAGTATCTCGGGGGACCAGCCCTGGGCCTATCAAAGAACTATTATTGCGAGGAAATGACGTCAGCGTCTCTACTTCCTCAGGTTGTCATTGCAAACTTTGGCGATCTTCTATCGATGTGCGGTGGCACTGTGCTGACTGGCCTGGTATGGGAACACCAATGCCTTTGAGCGGAAGATCCCAGAAAAGGTAGTTAGAATAATCGCAACCATTGAGCGCATCTGCATGAAACGTTACCGCAGAGAAGCAGCATCCACGATCAGAGATCCTCACCACCCAGTTCATGCCCTTTTCTTGCTGCTGCCATCAGGTAGAAGGTACAAGTGCCTCAGGACTTGCACCACCAGGTTCAAGAGCAGTTACTGCCCCTCAACTATCCGGCATTTGAACAAAAGGTGATAGTTATATTCATTCAGGGAATCTGTTATCTTGTTACTTCATGTTAGTTATTTATTGTTATTTATTTACATCTGCATTTGGACAGCTTGTTTACGGCCAACAGTTCCTCATGTTTACAGTTTGCAGCTGTTGATCTATAGATTTGCTCAGTGTGCCGGCAGGAACGAGAATCTCAGATATGCATGTGATGACGTGTAATACATTTCACTTTGAGCTTATCTGCAATTGCCGCTTGTTCATTATGAAGAAGGAGGCTGTTCGTTTTTGTCGTGTGTTAAAGAGCCTACTGGCTGTTGATGGAATAGCAGCGTTTTTATAATTGCTCCTACTCTACTTAATTTACTGTTTCTAAATTGATTTGTAAACTTACTTTTAAACACAATATTGATTTACGATGAGTCGTACCAAAGCTGCTAAAAAAGAAGAGGACCCTCCTGTAACTTTGAAATCTATTTTGGAGACATTTCGGAAGCATAAAAATGAACTTTTGGAGGAGTTCCAGCAGGAAGTCCGGCAACTCAGCGCTGAATTTAAACGAATGGATGTAAAATTGGATTCTATTCAAAAAACTTTAAGTGAACACGATAAACGGATAAAAGAGAATGAAGACACTTTGACAATCTTGAATAGGAAGACTCATGACCTGGAAAAGATCCGTCATAAGCGGTCAAAGGGTGATGACACATTAAGACAGAAGATTATCTACTTAGAAAATATAACCCGAAGAAATAACATACGTATTCTGGGTCTTAAAGAGTAAATGGAAGGCAATCAGCCTTCGGAATTTTTTGGAAACCATTTGGCTAATTTATTTCCGAATATTTTAAAATCGCCACTTAAAATAGACCGAGCTCATAGATGGCCGGTATCAAGATCCCCTTCAGGAGATCGACCCCGTTCAGTGATAATCTGTCGTCACCACTTTCAAACAAAAGAACTTTTAATTCGTGAATCTCGTCGGAAAGGTGTGATTGATTATGAAAGCCAGAAGATCCGAATTGTGGGGGATTTTTCTTTGGGTGGGGGTGCGTCCTTTCGTTTCTATCGGCTGTTTTCTTCTCTTAGCTTCATTTGTTGCTTGGTTACTTTATCTTAAAGCTTATTGTTTGCATTTAATATGCATTCCAGCGGTTTCTTCTAACCTCTCTCTTCAGCAATATTTAAAATGGACCATCTTATTAATTTATTTAGATTTAATGTGAAAGAATTAAATCATCCCGTGAAACGTAATAAGATTTAATATATTAAGAAACTAACTGTCTCAATTATTTTTTTTACAAGAAACACATGTCCATAAATGTAATCATTTGCGTCTTTTCAGCCGTAGGAAGGTTTTATTGTTTCATTCCTTATTTCAGGCTAAGACAAGAGGAGTTTCGGTTGTTATAAACAATTCAGTTACTTTCGTTCAATATAACGTAGTGTCTGATAACAAAGAGCGTTTTGTTATTGCGTTAGGGAAATTAGTTAATAAATTAATGGTTTTTGCTAATTTGTATGCCCCGACAATAGATGATCCAGGATTTTTAACGCTATTTTTCGTTTTTATAAGATTTAAGTCTGTATTCTCTGGATTTAGGAGGAGACTTTAACTGTTGTTTAGACCACGTTTTAGATCGCTCATCTTTTAAACGATTGAGTTTTAGTAGATCTGCCTCATTTATCCAATCTTTTTTAATGAAATGTGATATTGATGATACTTGGAGCTTTTTGTTTCCAACAGATAGAGAGTACTCATTTTTCTCTCATCATCATTATACGTATTCCAAGACTGATTATTTCTTTGTTGATAGTCCATTGATTCCCTTGCTTCGTTCCTGCGAATATAAAGAAATTGCTTTTTCAGATCATGCTCCCGTGTTTTTATCTTTAAATCTTCCTGGTATCTCGCAGATAAACAGATTCTGACGTTTTAATCCAACTCAGTTATCTGATAAGGAACCTTAAAAAAAAATTACGCTACCAAAGACTTCGTCTTATTTTATGGGATGTTTTTAGGTTTATATTAGAGGACAAATTATTTATTTTACCGCAAGTGTTACGAAAAAAGCTAACAAGGAGAGAATTGAATCAGCCAATCAGTTGAAACAATTAGAGCAAAAATATGATTTGGCTCCAGATCCTGCTTTATATAAAAGACGTGTTGAAATTAAAACTAAATATGATCTGCTTTTAACTTATCCAATTGAAATTCAACTTTTAAAAGATAAAATTCAGTTTTATGTTCATGGGGATAAAACGGGTAAACTGTTGGCTAGCCAATCAAAGACCTTTATAGATAAACGCCAAATTAAAGAAATTTATAAAGCTAATAGTGGTAAAACATCTGTTCATTCTGAAATTAACAATACCTCGAGAATTATCTTCTAAACTCTATAGTTCTGATCCTCCTAAAGAGAATATTGTAATGAATAATTTCTTCGATCGATTCCTACACTTTCTGAGGACAATCGGAAATTGTTGGATCAAACCATTTTTTATGAGGAAATTGCCGAGGCTGTTCACTATTTGCACTCGGAGAAGGCTCCAGAACCTGATGGATTTTCCAGTGAGTTTTATACGGCTTTTTCCTCTTTGCTTATACCTCACTTATATTCAGTCCTTTCCGACTCTTTTACATTGGGTATGTTGCCACAATCTTTTTATGAAGCCTCTATTTCGTGTATTCTGAAAAGGAACAACTGAATGTTCTTCTTATAGCCCAATTTCCATACATAATGTTGATACTAAACTTTTATCTAAACTTCTTGCTCGTAGTATTGAAAATATTTTGCTATCTATTATTTCTGCTGATCAGACTGGATTCATTCAAACTAGATACTCCCACTTTAATATTCGTCGTTTATTGAATGTTATTTATTCTCCTTCTAAAGAGATATTGGAATGTGTGATATCCTTAGATGCCGAGAAAGCCTCTGATCAGATTGAATCGAATTATTCATTTCAAACTTTAGAAAAATTTAACTTTGGGCCCGATTTTATTTAGTGGATTACATTAATTTATTTATCTCCCTCCGCTCATGTTCTAATTCTCGGAATTCTAAACCATTTAAACTTCATCGTGGAACCAGACAAGGCTGTCTTTTGTATACACAAGGAAATCTGCAGATGCTGGAGAATCAAGCAAAACACACAAATGCTGGTGGAACGCAGCAGGGCAGGCAGCATCTATAGGGAGAGGTACAGTCGACGTTTCGGGTCAAGACCCTTCGTCAGAACACAAAGTGTCGCTTTATGCTAATGACCTTTTACTCTACACTTCTAGTGTGGAGTCTTCTTTACCATCCGTACTTTCTTTACTCTCCTGCTTTAGTCAGTTTTCAGGGTATGAACTTAACTTTCATTAGAGTGAACTCTTTCCTGTGAATAATTTGGTATCAGTTCATACTTACATTTAAAATTGTAAGAAACCGATTTACTTATTTGGGCGAAACAATTACTGTGAATTATCAATTCCTTTTTCAAGAAAATATTTCTAAATTTCTGAATTATGTTAAGAAGGCACTATCAATTTGGTCACCCCTTACTTTATCGTTGATTGGCCGAATTAATTCTATTAAAATTGGTATTTTGGCTAAATTATTATATTTATTTCAGATCGTACCTGCTTCTATTCCTAAATCCTTTTGTGATTGCCTGGATTGTATTATATCTTCTTATATATTGAAAGATAATATTTCTCCAATAAATAAAGTTCAGCTTCAAAAAGCTAAAAAGAATGGAGGTTTAGCCTTTCCCAATTTTAGGTTTTACTCCTGGGCAGTCAAAAGACGGGACCTTACGTTTTGGTTACATTATGTTAATCGAGAGGTCTGTCCGATTTGGGTTTTTTTAGAGGCTAATTCTGTTAATAAATTTCTTTCATTTCACTTCTCGGATCGTTAGTTCCTGTATCTTTACGTAATTTAACTGATAAATTTGTAGTTAAACACACCTTGAGTATTTGGGTACAATTTAGAAAATATTTTGGTTTATTGGGTTTTTCACTTTGAAATCCCATATTTCTAACTATTTGTTAAACCTTCTATGACTGATGTAGTTTTTATGGAGTGGAATAGATTGTGTATTAAATGTTTTCAGGATTTGTTTGTTGGAGATAGTCTCTCTTCATTTGAACAATTGCATGCTGAGTATAGCCTACCCAAAACTCACTTTTCTCGATGTTTACAAATTAGAGACTTTTTGCGTTCTCAAATACATACATTTCCTAAAAGTCCAGATAAGAATTTACTTGATACATTTTTCTTAATTTGAAACCCTTCCATAATGGATCTATACCTAATATTTATGATATGTTGTTGGGAATGAGAAATATTCCTTTAGACAATATTAAAAATCTCTGGGAACACGATTTACAGATTCCAGCTTCTGAGGTCACTTCGAATAAAATGGTTAAATTGTTTAATACCTCATCATTATGTGCCCGTCATTCCCTTCGGCAATTTAAAGTGGTTCATAGGGCTAAAGATAAGCTCGCTCAATTTTATTGGACTATTGGAATCTCCCAATATTGGAAGGAAGTATTCCAAAGTTTTTCAGTGCTTTTTAAAGTAAATTTTAAACCCAATCCTTTGACTCTCTTATTTGGTATTGTTGGAGGAAATAATTTGCATATATTGGTCTTCATTTCTCTTCTAGCCAGGAGGGCATTGTTGCTTAAGTGGAAGGATGCCACTCCGCCTCCTCATACTCATTAGTTAAATGATGTTATGTCATGCTTTAAATTAGAGAAGATTCGCTGTATAATTTCTGAACCTAAACAAGATTTTTTAAACATTGTGGGGACCTTTTTAGAATTACTTTCGAAACCTTTTATATGCTATTGAGCACAGATGTTGGCTAACAATGTGTTTTATCATATGATAAGGACTTTTTCCTGCACTTCTTTTTAACCAAACAGCTGTTTTTTTTTTCTTTTTCTGGTAGTGGTTTTAGATTTTTTTTGTATAATAAAATGATCTCTTTTCAATATTATGTTTAAATTTATTGTGTACAGATACGGGGTAATGAGACTATATTTGTGATTTCCATATATTGTAATCGATATATATTATATATCCTACTGTACTCTGCATTCCTTTATGTAGGAAATCAACAAAAATATTGAAAAGGAAAAAAAGGTTTTGCAAAACTGGACAGTTCAAATGTAAATTCTTAACATTCCGTAACGCTGCTTTTTGTCATACAGAGAGAAGTACGGGCTACGAGTGTTGACCAGGCAGCTTCAGACACGGGCTGACGGTTGGGATAACTGTTGAAGTGTGTTATTTAAAGTAACATCATATTTTTGCTCACAGATTGTGAAGTGTTGCAAAACCTGTGAGTAGCAGAGGCTCTCTCTGTTTTTTTTTTAATTTCCCTCTCCGTACTTCCCTATTGTACGCTGTTTGCATTATGATGTAAAGTCTTCCAACATGACATGCGTGTTACTTTATCAAAGATCACCTCACAATTTAATGTTCGTATTCAAGCTGAGCATTCACAATTTTCACACTGATAGGTCATTAAAATTGAAATTTAATTTTAACCTGCCTATATTTTAAATGCATCGCCTGGTCATTTAATGTGTTCATAAATAGGCATACATATACTACTATATCATTAATTCATTTTAAAAACTACTTTGATAACTGCATTTCAATTGCTAATAAGGGGTACGTTTGCTGTGAGCCAGTATTGCGCCCCAGACGAAACTATACAATGATTGAGTGTCTTCTGTAAATGTTGCGGAAGTGAGGGGATGCGGCAATTTCTTTGGCTGACAAATCGGACACTCTCTGTGGCCAAGTCGGCCAGGGATGAATTGGATCAAACTCACAAATCGGTTCAAGTGCCAACTCAACCACCAGCCAGCACAATTCAAAGTCCAAAGTCAATTTCTTATTTCAAAGTGCATGCATGTCACCATATACTACCCTGAATTTCAATATATTGCAGGCATTCACAGTAGAATGAAGAAAATACATTAGAAAATGAAAAATGCAAACAAATGCTGACAAGCAACTAATGTGCGAAGGAGGACAACTTATGCAAGTACGAAGTAAGTAAGTAATACTGAGTTGAAGAGTTCTTCAAAGTGAGTCCATAGGTTGTGTTCATTTGTCACTTCAATGTTGAAAAGAGTGAAGTTACCCTCGCTGGTTCAGGGGCCTGATTTTTAACGGTCAGAGTTGAAAGTTCACCACACCCACCCAATACTGGTGAAATTCCTGCAATATCTGATGAAGCAGTGACTTACTCAGATCACCCTATATTTTAACAACCAGAAAAAGAAAAACGGCCGTTACCAAAATAAACCGAGGCATTTTACAAGGCGACTCTTCACTATGGTTCTGTTCGGCTTTAAACCCGTCCTCTAATTTACTGAATCTGATGCACATTGGGTATCAATTCTGAAATAATGAAATGAGCTATACCTTAACACGGCTTCTCCACATGGGTGATTTGAAATTATATGCCACTCCATCAGTTAAGCTATGAATTAATTCAAATAGTAGAACCAACTTCGAAAGATATAAACATGAACTTTGTGCTGGAGAAACGCAGGACATTAAAAATAAGACGGGTACATCAGAGAGAATAGAATACAAAACAGAGAAACAGGATAAGAGCAGCAAACATACAAGGTGGCTGTTCCGTGTTACACCAGCCGCGCACCCTCGCAGCGTTCTTCACAGGGATCTTCACAAGAACATGTTCATTGTGATATAGGTTTTTAAATTTTTCTTCAGGTCGAGTAAAAATAAATATACTCGACCTGACGAAAGGATGAAATCAGACCAGAACTTCTCATATAACAATATAACCATATAACAATTACAGTATGGAAACAGGCCATCTCGGCCCTTCCAGTCCATGCCGAACACTTACTCGCCCCTAGTCCCACCGACCCGCACTCAGCCCATAACTCTCCATTCCTTTCCTGTCCATATACCTATCCAATTTTACTTTAAATGACAATACCGAACCTGCCTCTACCACTTTTACTGGAAGCTCGTTCCACACAGCTACCACTCTGCGTAAAGAAATTCCTTCTCATGTTACACTTAAACTTTTGCCCCCAAAGTCTCAACTTAAGTCTTCTTGTTTGAATCTCCCCTAATCTCAACGGAAAAAAAACCTATCCATGTCAACTCTATCTATCCCCCTCATAATTTTAAATGCCTCTATCAAGTCCCCCCTCAACATTCCACGCTCCAAAGAATAAAGACCTAACTTGTTCAATCTTTCCCTCTAACTTAGGTGTTGAAACCCAGGTAACATTCTTGTAAACATTCTAGTAAACGTGATTTTTTTTTTCACGTTTCCAACACGCAAGTCGATTCCTTTGTTAGTTACTAATAATATTTCAACGTCCATGAGTGTGCAGTTATATCAATTAAAACTGAGATCGATTCCAAATGAACGATATCAGCTCAATACTGTAATGATATAGAGCATATCGAGGGTGTAGTTATTTTCGCTTTAGTGCTGCCCACAAAAATACCATGGCAATAATAGAACCACTGAAGGATCGCACCAACTTCGGGCGTTTATCCAATGTGCAAACGACAACAAATTGTGCAAATTCAGAAATAAACAAATAATAACAACTATTTCATAAGCCATACATATCTAGAACAGGAGATGAAGAGTTTTTGGGAGTGAGTCCATAGGCAGTAGGGACATTTCAGTGATGGGGCAAGTGAGGTTCAGTGAAGTTAGGCCCTTTGGCTCAAGGGCCTGGTGCCTGACAGGTTTTAACTGTTCATGAACCAGGTAGTGTGGGGTCCTGACTCTCCTGAACCTTCTCCCACATGACACCAGCGATAAAAGAGCATGACCCGCGTGGTGGGGAACTCCGATGATGGACGCCGGTTTACCGTGACAGCGCTCCGGGTAGATGTTCTCAATGACGGGGAGGGCTTTACCCGTGACGGACTCGTCCGTATCCCTTACTTTCTGTCGGCTTCTGGATCGTACTACACCACTCCCTTTGTTCTCAACACCATTTTCCTTTCTAGTCAGCGACTTCCTTGCAATTTATTAGTCTGCGCTCCCCGTTCACAAGGTCGTCATGTCCCAGCTGAGGAAGTGAAACACACGGAGATCGCAACACTGAGCAGTTCAGTTCATTTTGCGGTCGTGACCCGGAACACGTTTCCTCCGGGAACTTCTTGTCCTCCACCCAAGCACCCATTCCTCCAACCCGTCCCGTCCTGCATTTTATTTTCAAGCACCTACAAATAATCCGCAAGAAAGCTCTTTTGCAGAATTGCAACTTGTAGAATTCGTGATTATGTTAATTAAATGTTGTCGATATTTTTTTCACGTTTCCAACACGCAAGTCGATTCGTTTGTTAGTTACCAATAATATTTCAACGTCCATGATTGTGCAGTTATATCACCCTTTCTCTTTATCCGTCCTGATAATCTATATTTTTATGCTCCCCAAAGCTAACCGCAGATACCCGGTTCTACTGCTGACCATTGGTTGACGCCAATGACTGAAAACTCCCTGAGGATTCACTGCACATGGTCGTAATCTCTGTCAGTGATTGCTGATGGGTAAAGTGCGTGGTGGGAGTAACACAGACAAGCAGTAAATGGAAATCCCCGGCCAAGGAAAAGGACGATTGTTTGCTGAAGGTTTACATCCTGAGGACCAAGTTAGTGAGGTGAAAAAATGGATCAAGGAACCCATCTGATTTATTGAAAAGAGTGAAAACTAATCTCCAGTTCACCCGGCTGCGTATCCCGGGTTTATGTTGGGATGCAATGGGGCAGAATGATGGAATTAGTGTCAGTCGTCGCAGAATTCTCATCTCGGGTTTGTGCTGAGGATCAGAGCAAAGTTGGGCAGTGGGGATTGATGTGAGCATTTTACTCTATGTGTGGGAGTTTGAGTCGTGGCCATCGAGGCATCGGGCTACATACAACTCAGAAGCAGTCTGTTTGGTCAATTATGTCCATTGTTTCTATCCATACCAACCTCATTTCCAGTCAATTGTTCGTCGCCTTCTCGGCCTTGGCTTTCCAGTTCTCTCAGTAAACGGTTTCATACATGCTGGGAAAGGCTCTGAATCCAACTTTCTCAGGCAGTGCATTCCAGGATCCAACAGTTGGACGAAAATCCTTTTACTCTGCTGATGATTTACCTCCGAACAGGAAGGTAAGCTCCCTAATTGTTCGCTGCTCTGACATGGCGGTAAATTTCCTCCTATCTACCTTTCCTGTACTTATCATTACCTTGGATGCATCTACCAAGACTGTGTTCAGCAGACACTATTCCAAGGATGGCAATCTCAGCCTCTGATACCCCTTCTCATCAAGAATCACGACATCACGAACAACGTCCCAGAGAATGTCACCGAACTTGTGTTGTTGGAGAAGCTTGCTCAGACTAGATATTTCTATCGAGGTCAAGGAAGAAAGGTTGTAAACAGACACCTGTCTAAACTATGACATTCAGATGGTTCTTGGAGTGAACGAGGATGACTGAAGCATAAAAACATTGGGTATCAGCTACAAGGTGAGACGGTAAACCTCTGCAAAACGGATCATGCCCGATATGCCTGTAAACTGTTTGTCCCACTGCTCACACTACCATCAGGGGAGAGGCGACACAACATCCACGCTAAGGTTACTTTCTCCAAACTGGCAAGCTGATCAACACCCGCCCTGATTCTATCAGTCTCGGTATATAACAGTTACTTGCAAACGTGTTTATAGTGTTGCTTTATTTATTGTGGATTTCTCATTGTTTCACCGAGTTCATTATGCTTATTTAAGTTTACCGTGTTTTATTTTCAACGCTGCATCAAATCTGGAGTAACATTCATTGCGTTCCCCTTTGCATTCGTGAACGGAAGAATGACAATAAACCGACATGAATCTTGAATCTGGAATTTCTGGGTAAAATTCTACAAAATAAACCAGCGTTTTTCCATTAGATCTAATGTCGCTCTCTAAGACAAACTCCCGCCTGTCAATCCCGTTGTTTGCATCCATGGGTAACTTATTCAGGTATTAAATATTACTTTCCTGAACTGGAGATATTGAAAGCAGCCGTGGCCGGGGTCAGTTCTTTAGTTTGTGAATGAATCGCAGCAGTGACGTCACGGGGTATTTCACTGCGCTGATGAACTGTTCTCTGAACTTGGCCTGAGTCACTCCATAAATAAAAGTGTTTGTGCAACAGCTTAAATTCTGCAACATGTACCCGACCTGCTCAAAGACATATTCAGAATCGGTGTAATTGTTAGGATCTGTTTGAGAAACGTTATATTTTATGAAATTAATAACAGTTGATAACCACAGAAGAATGAAGCTGCCGGATATGGAGAAGAGTAAGATCACCGACCTCCTCCTGCTCTCCATCTCCGGGTCACTCCGGTTGTCTCCTTTGCTCTGACCCCTTAATGCCTTGCGCACTCGACTGGCCAATAGGATGTGTCTGACTGTCAGAAAGTTGAGAAGCAGGATTGAAGCAAAGGGGATTAACGGAGTTAAACTCCAATTCAACCTATCAAAAGCCACCCATCCCTGCTCAGTGTAATAACTTTCTCTTAATTTGCAGAACCAAAATACGTTATTAATCAGTGTCCCTGGCTTGTGTATAAAATAGAAAGGAACGTTTTTAAAACAGATCAGAGTGCAGGTAGTCATCAGTACCAAAACCGCAGTTTTCCCGGTGCAGTAGATCGTTTTCAGCTTCTGGCAGCAAATGGCGACAAACCGATCGAAGGTGAAGGTGACGGTGAGCCAGACGGAACAGTCCTTTGACGCACACTGCAGTACAAAGATAATGCTACACACTGGGTAGATATCCAAGAAGGATCCTGGGAAGTAAAAACTGATCCTCCTCAGTATGACTGCAGTGGTAACAGCCATGAGGTCCGCCGTTGCCATGGCCACCAGGTAGCGAGTGGTACAGGTGGAGAGGCCACACTTTCCTCGGGACAGGATCCCAATCGCAACCAGATTCACTGCGGAAAGAGAAGAGACACAAAATCGCGAAAACTCTGTGCAATGGTTTTCCATGTTCCGAGTATTTTCTGCTTGGAAGTTTAACAAGTAATACTGACTATCAGTCTCCCTTCAATACATCCAAGTTCCCGTGTGTAAGCGAGACAAAGTGCAGGCATCTGTGTGCATTTCGTTCACAATCCGAATCAAAGTCTCAATTTTACGTAAGCACACTGTGCCAACATGCCAGCGATTCGGACTGGGCGAATTCCATGCGGTAAATTCTCTGGAAATGTGATATAAAGAGATTAATGGTGAACGTGAAGATCAGGTCGAACACCGTTTGCAAAATGGTGTCATGGGAACATGGCTTTTGTGAAGAGTAATAATGAGTAAACTTATTTAAACAACAACAGCAGCGGAAGAAGAAATAAATCACATCACAAAAAGCCAAATAAAATGGGAGTTACTTGGATCATTCTCACTACACCACTGTTTTAAAGCATTTGTTTGTATCCTTCAATATAATGGACAGAAACTCAACAACACAGATCTCCTCTGCGGATTATACTATTTGTTATCAGGCAGTAACCGGGCTACTTGTCAACCTCTTCGCCGGATGTCTCTCTGTGGTTGTAAAATCTGAATTTTCAGTAAGAACTTTAGACACACAGAAAGATCAACAGACGTTCTGTTATTATTATTATTATTATTATTATTATTATTATTATTATTATTATTATTATTATTATTATTATTATTATTATTATTATTATTATTATTCTTGTTATTATTATTGTTTATTACTGTTACCATTAGAACTACTATAATTATCATTACTAGTGCCATACATTGGGGATGTTGGGTCGTGGAAACGATACCGTTGTTCCACTATTGGTCAAAGCAAAACCATTGGATTAGCAGGCAAACATTTTCATCCATAGATTAAACGGGGAGAGAATCTCGAGTGTAAAGTTACAAAATTAACTAAAGAAAATTATCGTTGCTTACCCGGGATACCAATAACTGCAATTACAATATAATATATTTTCCTGGCACTGTAGAACGTCTCCAGCATTTTCCGTGTGAAGGATCCGATCCGTTGACTTAGAAGCAACTACAGTGAGATACTTGTCCCGGCTGTCTTTAATATAAACCCCTCCACATCCCCACAGGGACAGTGAGGTTACAACATCATTCACATTCAGAATTGGTTTAATTAAATCACTCGTCAGTAAATTTCGAAACTCTTTGGATGTACTTAGCATCAATATATGAATGCCCCAGACTACCGACAGTTCTTAATAAGTTAATCAATGAAATGGCGAAAACAGTTTCAATCAAAGATGAGGCTCTTCATTTAAGCAGGCTGGTGTTAATCAACCGATCCCGTATTATTCCACTGTCGACCTTTGTTCAGTTGCCGCCGATAGTCAACAGTATTTGCTGCGATCCCCTCTCATGGCAGTAAAACCGAACTCTATAACTGAGACATTAAAAACGTAACTTGATCTCAAACTTGAAACACCCGTGTTGGCCATAGCTTGAAAGATTTAATTGATGTCGGCAATCTACAGGAATTACACGGTTAAGAAAGTTCCAATGCAATGCTGTCAACAAATGACAATAATTTACGGCAATATCAACCTTTGATATAAACTGTAATTAAAATTGATCTCGAAGCGGCACAATAATACAAAAGACCAGCGGAGACCCGGAAGAAACTTTTAAGACAGAGAACCTCTAAGTGGTTTACATAGTTAAAATAATATTAAAAACCTTCAATGAATACCGCGCGGTAAATCAGAGCATCCACTGTAATGCGTGGCGATGTAGCTGTTTAAACAGGCAAATGGAATGTTGCAATACATTTGTCTGTTTTATAGAACATCAGAGGATTGAATTTAAGAGCAGGGTGGTTAAGTGGCAACCGTACAGGGTACCGGTGAGGCCACACCTGGAGTACTGTGTGCAGTTCTGCTCTCCTTACTTGAGGAAGGATATACCGGCTTTCGACGCGGTGCAGAGGAGGTTCACCAGGATGATTCCTGAGTTTCCAGCCATGATCTTATTGAATGGCGGAGCAGGCTCGACAGACCAGACAACCAACTTCGGCTCCTGTTTCTTATGTTCGTATCAAACGTTACTGCTGCTCAGTCAGAGTATTACGTTTAAATAATACTGCAACCCAGAACACGAGAACCCATCCATTGTGCAGACTTCGATCCAATATGTGGTTAATCTATACACCTTCTCAAAACAATGCATTCCTCCAAATCCCAGAGCTGTATTTATAACAATGCATCGGATAAATTGGAAGGGAAGGGATAATGAAGTTGTAATCAATCCAAAAGAGCTTTCCTGCGCAAAGTTCTGTCTATTTACTTTTACAGATGTTCAGACCAACCATTCCACTGAGCAGCAACTTATGTCACGGTCTGAAAACTTCGTGGCACTTCCAGCTACGTGGCGGCAAAGGCAATGTTAGGGGGAGTATTTACCGAGCGAGCACGCCCTCGCGCAGCATAGCGGGAACAGAGATTTCGATCGGAATGATCACTGTTAGACCACAAAGTTAACACGCTCATACATACAGTAGGTCGGGAAGTCAGACTTCACCTTGAGCTTCAGACTTCAGCAACCCATCAAGTTAATGAGAGACTTTATAACAAACACGTTCCACACTCCAATTACTGTACGCCCCTCGTACAGATCCACCACTCATTTATACACTATAGACAACTTTGTAATGGCCAGTTTTTAAACCAGCCTATATTGTTTTTGGAAAGTGGAAGAATATCGTGATACTCGACAGAAATCAAGCTGTCACCAGAATTGTCCCCTGTCCCTGAAGTTCTCTCAAAAATAGTGCTGAAGCTGCAAACTCTGTACTCTCCATTGTTCTGAAACATCACACTCAGTACTATCCATTGTCCTGAAACATCACACTCAGTACTATCCATTGTCCTGAAACATCACACTCACTACTATCCATTGTCCTGAAACATCACACTCAGTACTATCCATAGTCCTGTAGCTGAACGCACTGTACTATCCATTGTCCTGAAACATCACACTCAGTACTATCCATTGTCCTGAAACATCACACTCAGTACTATCCATTGTCCTGAAACAGCGCAATCAGTACTATCCATAGTCCTGAAACATCACACTCAGTACTATCCATTGTCCTGAAACAGCACATTCAGTACTATTCTTGGTCCTGAAACTGCACACTCTGTACTATCCATGCTTCTCCTACTCTGTCAGCTCCAATGGCAAATGCCCCTGTGCACACCGCTGTCACTCTTTAACCTGCAAACCTCTCTCCAGTGTGCAAGTTCTGACTTTGAATTCTAATTTATCTACAATTATTTCCCTTTGCTCTGCGGGATTGTTTCAGCGTTATGTGGGAATTATAACAGTGCATGTATCGACAGACCCCCATGTCGGATTGAGTGTGGTGAAAATATGTCCAGTGATTATTAGATAACCTTCATTTTAATTTATATTCTAGCACAATCTGTCCGTAAATGAAGATAATTGTTCAATTCCAAAGTTGCATAATTCATCCGTCCGATCTGTATATCGAATGCAGCAACTTCGGATGAGTAATCTTCAGTTCCTGAATCAGAAAGAAGCAATTCTGCCGTATTATTCACAGCTATGCATTAAAAAACTCTTCCTTTATCCGTCGCTGACTGCCTGCCTGTCTAATTATCTGACTGTCTGGCTGTCAGTCTGTCTGTATCTCCCTCTCTGTTATATTCATGTAACCATATAGCAATTACAGCACGGAAACAGGCCATCCCGGCCCTTCTAATCCGTGCCGAACGCTTATCCTCACCTAGGCACACCGCCCTGCGCTCAGCCCATAACCCTCCATTCCTTTCCTATCCATATACCTATCTACATTTTTTAAAAATGTCAATATCGAACCTGCCCCTACCTCTTCTACTGGAAGCTCGTTCCACACAGCTACCACTCTCTGAGTAAAGACGTTCCCCCTCGTGTTACCCCTAAACTTTTGCTCCCTAACACTCAACATGACCCCTTGTTTGAATCTCCCCTACTCTCAATGGAAAAAAGCTTATCCACGTCAACTCTGTCTCTCCCCCTCATAATTTTAAATACCTCTATCAGGTCCCCCCTCAACCTTCTACGCTCCAAAGAATAAAGATCTAACTTGTTGAGCCTTTCTCTGTAACTTGGGTGCTGAAACCCAGGTAACATCCTAGTAAATCTCCTCTCTACACTTTCTATTTTGTTGACATCTTTCCTATACTTCGGTGACCAGAACTGTACACAATACTCCAAATTTGGCCTCACCAATGCCTTGTACAATTTTGAAATTACATCCCAACTCCTATACTCAATGCTCTGATTTATAAAGCCCAGCATACCAAAAGCTTTCTTCACCACCCTATCCACATAAGATTTCACCTCAGGGAACTATGCACCATTATTCCTCGATCACTCTGTTCTATTGCATTCTTCAATGCCCTACCTTTACCATGTATGTCCTATTTGGATTATTCCTACCAAAATGTAGCACCTCACACTTATCAGCATTAAACTCTATCTGCCTACTCTTCTAACAGGCCTAAATTGCTCTGCAAGCTTTGAAAATATACTTCATCATCCACAACGCCACCTACCTTTGTATTATCTGCATACTTACTAATCCAATTTACCACCCTGTCATCCAAATCATTAATTTATATGACAAACAACATTGGACCCAGTACAGATCCTTGACTCCACTAGTCACCGGCCTCCAACCTGACAAACAGTTATCCACCACTACTCTCTGCCATCTTCCATCCAGCCACTGCTGAATCCATTTTACTACTTCAATATTAATACCTATAAATGTCCACATTTTCCTGACAATCGGATGATCGAAGGAATAACACGGCAATCCTGGCTTCGCAGTACGAGTCTCGTCTTACTAATTCTTCCGCCCTCTCTGCTGCTTAACTTCTTCATGTATTGACACAGGACGGAAACAGGCCCATCAGCCACGAGTCCTTGCCAGCCACAAATCAAACATATTCCTAGGCTAAACAAACACAGAACACATTCTTACATTTCCATTCGTTCCCCTTCCATTTACCAGCAGTAAAGACAAAATATTGCATGGAGAAAATGGCGACCGTGGCTGTGCCAACAATTGGCGTTGTGTTCTGTTTCTTGTTTAAAAAAACCCTCTTCTTGAACATGTGATTATAGAGTAGGGTTATTTTAACTTGCTGTCAGGTGCCAATGGATAGATGAACGGAAATGGGAAAAATTACATCTTTGTTTTCAAAGACCACTAACTGACATTTAGCATTTCCTTCAATTATGAATGCAGGCAAAAAGCCACAGTACGATTAGTAGTAAATGTGAGTTGGTCAACGATGGAAATCACAGACATTTTCATATCACCATACAGTTGTTACAAATGTCTCAAAACATCGCTTACGGCACACTGATCACCACTTCAACACTGCGATAGATATTAGACCCATCAGCAGATCGAAATGGATCGCAGACTTCCTGTCTGCGGACGCTCGTGTGACGCAGTTGGCCAACTATCGGGCAGCCCTGCGCCGAGTCGTCGTTCAGCTTCGTTGTTCTCCATTATTCTCGAAGTCGATAGGACCAAGTGACTGATTGTAGAGGGAAACCAGAGGTCCCTGTCCGGTAATCATCGGAGGACCAGAGCTGGAGAGAGTCAATAACCATAAATTGTTGGATGTCATTATCTCAGAGGACTGTCCTGGACCCATTACAAAAATATTATTGCGAAGAAAGCACGACAGTGCCTCTATTCCGTCAGCAGTCCGACATGTCTATACGACCATACAACCATAAGACATAGGAGCAGAATTAAGCCATCCTTTTTGACTGTTTCGTTTTTCTCTCTCCTCCTCCTCAACCCCAGCTCTCGGCCATGTTCCAGTAAACTTTGATGCCATGTCCAATCAAGAACCTATCAATCTCTGCCTTAAATGCCCCCAAACACCCGGCCTCCACAGCTGCCTGAGGCAACAAATCCGTCAAATTCACCACCCTTTGGCTGAGGAAATTTCTCTACATCTTTGTTTTAAAAGGGTGCCCTTCTATCCTAAGGCTATACCCTCTTGTCCTAGACATCCAACATGGCATGCGTGTTGCTTTATCAAAGTCTACCTCACAATTTAATGTTCTTATTCAAGCTGAGTAATCACAGTCTTCAGAGTGATAAGCTTTAAAGAATAAAATCTAACCTTAACCTGTCTATATATTTAATGCATCGCTTTGGTATTTAATGGATTAATAAAGAGGCACACATATACTACTATATCATTAATTCTTTTTAAAAATATTTTGGTAACTGTATTTAAATATAATAGTTTAATTTTGTAATTATGTTTATTATATATTGTATATTTAAACACATTATTCTGAGAAGGGTGCATGGGCTTGACCGGGCTGTCAAAGGAGTCGAAGGCATTAAAAAAGGTGAACAACCTCAGGACTAGAGGGATAACTGACAATGTGGTTTTGTTCTGTGAAAGGAGGTCGGATTATTCCACTGCTCCGTGGTGGGTGGGCTTCAAGATGTTGGGTTCTAACCCCACTGCTACTATTTTATTTTATTATGATGTTCAGCGTTCTGACAGTCAGGTATAACTGTGCTCAGTTCTGGTCGCCTCACGACAGGAAGGACGTGGAAACCATAGAAAGCGTGCAGAGCAGATCTACAGGAATGTGGCCTGGATTGGGGAGCATGCCTTATGAAAACTGGTCGAGTGAACGCGGCCTTTTCTCCTTGGCGTGACGGAGGGTGAGAGGTGACCTGATAGAGCTGCATAGGATGATAAGAGGCATTGATCAAATGGATAGTCGGAGGCTTTTTTCCCTAGGCTGAAATGGTTGCCACAAGAGGGCACAGGTTTAAGGTGCTGGGGAGTAGGTACACAGGAGATGTCAGAGGTAAGTTCCCTCAAGCTGTTTTCAAAATTCATACTCCCCACCTTTCTATTATTTCCACATCCTTCCTGTAGTGGGTCAGCCAGTACTGAGCACAGTACTCCGAGTGGGGTCTGACCAGTGTCATGGAGAGCTGCAACATTACCTCTCGGCTCTTAAATTCAATTTCACGATTGATAAAGGCCAATGCACCGTGTGCCTTCTTAACCACAGAGTGAACCTGCGTAGCGACTTTGAGTGTCCTATGGACACCCCTCTGATCCTCCACACAGCCAAGAGTCTTACAGTTCGTATTATATTGTACCATCATATTTGACCTACCAAAATGAACCACTTCACACTTATCTGGGTTGAAATCCATCTGCCACTTCTCAGACCAGTTTTGTATCCTATCAATTTCCCACTGTAACCTCTGACAGCCCTCCACACTATCCACATCACTCCCAACATTTGTGTCATCAGCAAACTTACTAACCCATCCCTCCACTTCTTCATCCTGATCATTTATGAAAATCACGTAGGGTCCCAGACAGATCCCCGAGGCACACCACTGGTCACCGACCTCCATGCAGAATATAAACCGTCTACAACCACACTTTGCCTTCTGTGGGCAAACCAGTTCTGGATCCATAAAACATTGTCCACTTGGATCCCATGCCTCCTTACTTTCTCAATAAGCCTTGCATGGGGTACCTTATCAAATGCTTTACTGAAATCCAAATACTCTACATCTCACACAAAATGCTGGTGGAACACAGCAGGTCAGGCAGCATCTACAGGGAGAAGAGCTGTCGACGTTTCGGGCCGAGACCCTTCGTCAGGACTAACCGAAAGGAAAGATAGTAAGAGATTTGAAAGTAGTGGGGGGAGGGGGAAATGTGAAATGATAGGAGAAGACCAGAGAGGGTGGGATGAAGCTAAGAGCTGGAAAAGTGTTCGGCGAAAGTGATTCAGAGCTGGAGAAGGGAAAGGATCATGGGACAGGAGGCCTCAGGAGAAAGAAAGGAGGTGGGGGGAACACCAGTGGGAGATGGAGAACAGGCAAACAACTAAATATGTCAGGGATGGGGTAAGAAGGGGAGGAGGGGCATTAACGGAAGTTAGAGAAATCAATGTTCATGCTATCCGGTTGGAGGCTACCCAGCCGGTATATAAAGTTTTGTTTGTCCAACCTGAGTTTGGATTCATTTTGACAATAGAGGAGGCCATGGACAGACGTATCAGAATGGGAATGAGATGTGGAATTAAAATGTGTGGCCACTGTCCGCCCGAAAAAGCAGGATCTCCCGGTGACACATCCCATTCCCATTCTGATATGCCTATCCTTGGCCTCCTCTATTGTCAAAATGAATCCAAACTCAGGTTGGAGGAACAACACGTTATATACCGGCTGGGTAGCCTCCAACCTGATGGCATGAACATTGACTTCTTACTCCTGACGAAGGGTCTCGGCCCGAAACGTCGACAGCTCTTCTCCCTATAGATGCTGCCTGGCCTGCTGTGTTCCACCAGCATTTTGTGTGTGTTGTTGTTTGAACTTCCAGCATCTGCAGATTTCCTCGTGTTTACTCTACATCTACTGCTCTTCGTTCATCAGTGTGTTCAGTCACATCCTCAAAAAATTCAATCAGGCTTGTAAGGAACGGCATGCCCTTGAGAAAGCCATGTTGACTATTCCTAATCATATTATACCTCTTCAAATGTTCACAAATCCTGCCTCTCGGGATCTTCTCCATTAACTTAGCAATCACTGAATTAAGCCGCACTGGTCTTTAATTTCCTGGGCTATCTCTACTCCCTTTCTTGTATAAGAGAACAACATTCGCAACCCTCCAATCCTCCGGAACCTCTCCCGTCCCAATTGAGCCAGAGGCTCAGTAATCTCCTCCCTCGCCTCCCACAGTGGCCTAGGGAACATCGCATCCGGTCCCGGCGACTTATCCGACTTGATGTTTTCCAAAAGCTCCAGCACATCCTCTTTCTTAATATCTACATGCTCAAGCTTTTCAGTCCGCTGCAAGTCATCACTGCAATCACCAAGATCCTATTCCATAGTGAATACTGAAGAAAAATATTCATTAAGTACGTCTGCTATTTCATCTGGTTCCATACACTGTTTCCCTCTGTCGCTCTTGATATGTCCTAATCCTTCACGCCTTATCCTCTTGCTCTTCACATACCTGTAGAATGCCTTGGGGATTTCCTTAATCCTGCCCGTCAAGACCTTCTTCTGGCCCATTCTGGCTCTCCTAATTTATTTATTAAGCTCCTTCCTGTTAGCCTTCTGATCTTCTCGATCTCTAACATCACCTCGCTCACTGAACCTTCGTAAGCTTTTCTTTTCTTCTTGAAAAGATTTACTGCAGCATTTGTACACCACCGTTCCTGCACCCTACAATATGGCCAGTGATTTTTGTTCATCAAGATTCCGTATTGTTTGTCTGAACTCCTGTTAGTTTTTCTGGTTAATTTTTGTAATAAATATTTACTCTTGTTTGAATTGCCGAAGTCTCTGTGATTCCTGTACGTCGGTTCGCTCGGGACCCAGACAGTGTCAAACCTCCCTACATCTCTCATCCTGCCCTGTGAATTAAAGGGCTGCGTTTCATTCCTCTTTTCCATCACAGGCTGTTCCTGTCAGCCACCACTTTATATTCCATGCATCAGGATATGCAGAATCCGGGTGTCGTGTGAGGCTGGATCGCTCTGGGTGCCGGGGTCTTCGTGGGCAGCGAAATCGAGGCCCGGAGCGATACATTTCGGCAGAGCCCGGGTCGTAATGCGAGGGATAATCCGCTGTTTTGGACAATTTACACGCCGGCTCAGAGAGACTGAGGGGCTTCTCTCTCTGCGACGCCACGGCTGTGAGACTGAGGGACTCCTCTCTCTGCGACGCCACGGCTGTGAGACTGCCCTCGGCTGCAGTTCTTCGTGTCTGAAAACTTTGCGGCTGTTTTCCCCGCTAATAGAATGGACTGAGTCCCGAGGCTTTGGGCCTACTCCGGGCTGCTCCGGGGATTTGGATCCAAGGACTCAATGTGGCTCGTATTGGTGTTGCAGTTGCTCGCTTCCATTGATTGCATGATTTGTGTTTTCTTTTCCTCTTTCTCTATGAGCAGAGGGTTGCGGGGTTGGGCTTTATTTTTTAATTCGGTTCATTCGTGTTTCTTCCTTTGCGGCTGCCTGTATGCCAACAAATCTCAAGGTTATATAATTTATACGTTCTTTGATAATAAATGTTCTTCGAATCATTGACCTGTTGAATACAGACCGATTCAATGGCAGTAATCATTTGATTGATTCGTTCTTCATTTCAACGATTAGTCAATTACCCCTGACACGAATTTAATTGCAGGCATCCATTTACATCCATTGAGAAAATGAAGCGCGTCAGTCGCTGCCAAATGATGATGTGGAGAGACAGGTTGGCGATGAGGTCGTTTCGAAGCTCAGAGGCATAATCTGTTCACGCTTGGAGTGTCAGACTCTACAACCGGGAACATTTCAGTTGAAATTCACATGGTCTGTGTGGTGGGGATCCTGATGGGGAAACGGGAAAGGTACATAGTCTGTGTGGTGGGGATCCTGATGGGGAAACGGGAAAGGTACATGGTCTGTGTGGTGGGGATCCTGACGGGGAAACGGGAAAGGTACATGGTCTGTGTGGTGGGGATCCTGATGGGGAAACGGGAAAGGTACATGGTCTGTGTGGTGGGGATCCTGATGGGGAAACGGGAAAGGTACATGGTCTGTGTGGTGGGGATCCTGATGGGGAAACGGGAAAGGTACATGGTCTGTGTGGTGGGGATCCTGATGGGGAAACGGGAAAGGTACATGGTCTGTGTGGTGGGGATCCTGATGGGGAAACGGGAAAGGTACATGGTCTGTGTGGTGGGGATCCTGATGGGGACACGGGAAAGGTACATGGTCTGTGTGGTGGGGATCCTGATGGGGACACGGGAAAGGTACATGGTCTGTGTGGTGCGGATCCTGATGGGGAAACGGGAAAGGTACATGGTCTGTGTGGTGGGGATCCTGATGGGGACACGGGAAAGGTACATGGTCTGTGTGGTGGGGATCCTGACGGGGAAACGGGAAAGGTACATGGTCTGTGTGGTGGGGATCCTGATGGGGAAACGGGAAAGGTACATGGTCTGTGTGGTGGGGATCCTGATGGGGAAACGGGAAAGGTACATGGTCTGTGTGGTGGGGATCCTGATGGGGAAACGGGAAAGGTACATGGTCTGTGTGGTGGGGATCCTGACGGGGAAACGGGAAAGGTACATGGTCTGTGTGGTGGGGATCCTGATGGGGAAACGGGAAAGGTACATGGTCTGTGTGGTGGGGATCCTAATGGGGAAACGGGAAAGGTACATTGTCTAGGTGGTGGGGATCCTGATGGGGAAACGGGAAAGGTACATGGTCTGTGTGGTGGGGATCCTGATGGGGAAACGGGAAAGGTACATGGTCTGTGTGGTGGGGATCCTAATGGGGAAACGGGAAAGGTTCATTGTCTAGGTGGTGGGGATCCTGATTGGGAAACGGGAAAGGTACATGGTCTGTGTGGTGGGGATCCTGATGGGGAAACCGGAAAGGTACATGGTCTGTGTGGTGGGGATCCTGACGGGGAAACGGGAAAGGTACATGGTCTGTGTGGTGGTGATCCTGATGGGGAAACGGGAAAGGTACATGGTCTGTGTGGTGGGGATCCTGATGGGGAAACGGGAAAGGTACATGGTCTGTGTGGTGGGGATCCTGATGGGGAAACGGAAAAGGTACATGGTCTGTGTGGTGGGGATCCTAATGGGGAAACGGGAAAGGTTCATTGTCTAGGTGGTGGGGATCCTGATTGGGAAACGGGAAAGGTACATGGTCTGTGTGGTGGGGATCCTGATGGGGAAACCGGAAAGGTACATGGTCTGTGTGGTGGGGATCCTGACGGGGAAACGGGAAAGGTACATGGTCTGTGTGGTGGTGATCCTGATGGGGAAACGGGAAAGGTACATGGTCTGTGTGGTGGGGATCCTGATGGGGAAACGGGAAAGGTACATGGTCTGTTTGGTGGGGATCATGATGGGGAAACGGGAAAGGTACATGGTCTGTGTGGTGGGGATCCTGACGGGGAAACGGGAAAGGTACATGGTCTGTGTGGTGGGGATCCTGATGGGGAAACGGGAAAGGTACATGGTCTGTGTGGTGGGGATCCTAATGGGGAAACGGGAAAAGTACATTGTCTGTGTGGTGGGGATCCTGATGACGCTATTGGGGAAATTACATAATCTGGGTCGTGTGCGTCCTGATGACGGTAACGGGAAAAGTACATGGTCTGGGTGGCGTGGGTCCTGATGACGTTATCGGGGAAAGTACATGGTCTGGGTGTTGTGGGTCATTGACGACTGACGTTCCTTTCCTTTTGACCACGCTGCCTGTAGAAAATGGGGTAGCAACAACCCTACACAATGTTCCAATGCGATCTCAGCGTGTAACCGCAATGTAACGTCCTAACGTTAATATTTAATACTTTGACTGATGAAACGCCTTCATCATGACTTTGAAGCTACTGTTGGCCAACTATGCCCGTGTGCTTTTAGTTTGGCGGTATTAACGGTAATAATGAAATAAACATTGTTCAGAAACAGGATGCTTCTGTGTGGTCGATGAAGTTCAACATCTTGAAATATTCGGTTAAATCCGGATACACAAGGATTTCCATTTGCCTTGTAACCCTGAAAGGTGATTCAATTTTGATTCGTCTAAGACAAGGGCATTTTGTGAGAACATAGAACATTACAGCAGAGTACAGGCCGTTCAGCCCACAGTCTTGTGCCGACCATGTAACCTACTCTAAAATCAATCGACCCTTCCCCACTACATCAAAGTGTTCCTCGTTTCTGGTTGCGCCTTTATTTGTTGTTTTATTGTGCGATGTTGATCGGGCCGGAAGGATCTGCGGCCTGAGGTCATCAAACGACACGGCGCTGATGACGTGACCCGAACTGAACATTCCCTGTCAGTGACCTTTACCTTTACCTTTTGGACGGCTTGTTCTTTTTGCGTGTGGTGTGTTTGATGCTTTTTGGAATGGGTTCCATGGTGTTTCTTTGTTTCGTGACTACCAGCGGGAATACAAATCTCAGGCTGTATGCTACAGACATACTTTCATAATAAACCTACTTTGAACTTTGATCCCGGTGTTGAATACTGCATACATGCTTTGTGACAAATGTACTTTGAACGTTGAAATTGCAGGTGGCATGCAGGCAAACGGCAAGATGTTCTGCGGGACTCGTTGATGAGAACGAGGGGAAAATAAAACGGGACGGCTATAGGAGTGATGTAAATGGGCGGATAGTCACTGGAACTGACTCGGTGGACGCAGGGTTTGTTTCTCTGCTGCAACTCTCCATCAATCAATGACCCGAACCCAATAGGACCTGATCAAGCAATATCACACTTTAAATCCAATGACTGGGCTGGCATAGCACAAATGATCCCATTGTTGAATTACAATATTTCCTATCAAGTTATGCTTCATTGTTAACGGCCGCATGTTTGCTGGTGTCTCATTTGTAATGGTGAAATAATTGTATTGCAACACAATGAAGATGCCACGCTGCTGTCGTCATCTTTATTTCTCAATGCTAAATTTGTCGGTATTGAACGATGTCGCAATTGAAGATTCCCAGAGGAGATCTCAGGGTTTATAACTGTGATGCTCCCGGACGGAATGCGGATCCGGAGCTTCAATCAGAAAGGCCGCCAACAGCGTGCGGGCCGAAAATGTTGGAAACATTTAACAGCGCCCGGAGGATCTGCTATTTGATCATTGCCATCATTGGTTTGCCCGGTAAGCGACTGGAAATGATGTGTTGTCAGCCAGTAATTTGCTCCGTTTTGTACCTGGAATTCTTGCCCGTTGATCCAGCGGTTAATCCCATGTCCCATCATATTATCAGCGGCATTATTCTGTTCAGATATTCCGAACAGCATTTGCTGTTTATTGCATTCTTTCAAATGAGACTAAACTTGAATTCTATTGTGTAAGGTGACAAACTCCACGCTCAATACCTAATTCAATGACGAGCGGCAAACGGTAGACCGTAAGACATCGATTCAAAACGGCGCCTCTCGGTCCTTTGAGTCTGCTCGGATAGTTAATTATGACTAACTGATGATCCCTCTCAACCCCATTCTCCAGATTTCAGCCCGTAACATTTCACGCCTTTACATAACACTTTAAATATCCCAAATAACTTGGTCTCCACAGCCGCATGTGGCAGAAAATTCCACAGATTCACCACCCTCTGGAAAACCATTTCTCCCACCGTCTTCATTCTAAAGAGACTTCTCTCTATTCTGAGTCCATGCACTCTGGTCCCAGGCTCCACCACTACAGACGACACCCTCTACACATCCACTCTATATAAACGTTCAATATTTGACCGTTTTCAGTAAGATCCTCCCCCCCCCCCTCCGCATTATTCTAAACTCCAGCGAGTAATGACTCGCATCCATCACCCGATCCTGATACGTTAAACTTGTCATTACCCGGATCATTCCCGTGAAACTCCTCCGGACACTCTCCAATGCCATCGCGTTCTTTCGTCTGTATGGGGCCCCAAAACAGCTCTGAACGCGGTGTGACTGACGCCTAATAAACCTCAGCAGTACATCCTTGAGTTTATATTCTGGTCCTCTCGAAATGAATCCTAACATCGATAAGTTCACCATTACCGGATCCTGCACCGAAGGCCCGTGGCCCCTCTGATTTCTGAATTTGCATCTTTGCGTCCCATCGTAGGATCAGCAACAGTGTTTTGTTAAGATATTGTGAGTAATATTCACTGTTCATTCCTTTCTTTCAATTGAGAGTAACTATGAAATTATTATTGTAAAAATGACAGTTTCCACGTTCTCGATCGGACTCACGGTCGGGTAGCAGACATGTTGCTGCCTGTATCAGGACCGTCTGTCGGTGCCGGTCATCAGTCTCTGAAGCGGTCTCCATTCGTATATTCTGCTTACACAGTAACATAATTGCTCCAGTGAAAACGGTGTTTTATAGGGACAAGAATTATAGGACCCGGTTATGTGTAAGCAGGGCTTGAGAAACAGAACTCAGTCTGGTGTCAAGAGGCAGAGCAGATAACCACGAGGAAATCTTCAGATGCTGGAAATTCAGACAACACAGAAAAAATGCTGGCGAAACGCAGCAGGCCAGGCAGCATCTATAGGGAGAGGCGCTGTCGATGTTTCGGGCCGAGACCCTTCGTCAGGACCAGATAACACTTCGTCAGAGCAGATAACCAGTTGATTAAAACAAGGGGTGGCAAAGTGCACCGGGTGAGTAGGGTCTCTCACTGACGAAGTCACCCGGGGTTCCGAACAGTCGGCGGAGTTTATTAAATAATCCATTCTCTTTTATTCTTCACAGTGAATTTGGTGGCGATCGCTATCCTGTCCCGGGGAAAGTGCGGCCTCTCCAGCTGCACCACTCGCTACTTGGTTGTCATGGCAGCAGCGGACATGCTGGCTGTCGTCACCGCCGTCATACTCATGCGAATCAGCTATTACTTTCCCGGATCATACCTGGACAGGTATCCCACCTGTAACATTAACTTTTTCCTGATGTGCGCGGCCAGGGACTGTTCCGTCTGGTTCACCGTCGCTTTCAGCTTCGACCGCTTTGTCCTCATTTGTTGCCAGAAGCTGAAAACAAAATACTGCACCTTGAAAACTGCGGCTGCGGTTCTGGCGATAACCGGCGTCCTGCTGTGTCTGAAAAACGTCCCCTTCTATTTCTCTTCCGAACCCAAATTTATCATCGATAAAGTACCGTGGTTCTGTAAACGGAAGCGGGTTTATTACACCGACCCGCTGTGGGTGGGGTTCAGGATGTTTGATAAGGTCGTGACCCCCCTGCTGCCTTTCGCTTTTATTTTGCTGTTCAATGTTCTGACGGTCAGACACGTTTTACTGGCCAGTCGTGTGCGGAAGGCCCTGAGGGGTCAGAGCAAAGGGCAGAATCAAAGTGACCCGGAGATGGAGAGCAGGAGGAGGTCGATGATCTTACTGTTTACTATATCTGGCAGCTTTATCCTTCTGTGGTTAACAACTGTCCTTGACTTCTTATATTACAACATCGCCGGAACAACTCCCAGCCAGTACAACAATTCCGAGTTCATCTTTGCACATGTCGGATATATGCTACAGAACTTCAGTCTGTGCACCAACACTTTCATTTATGGGGTGACTCAATCGAAGTTCAGGCAGGAGTTTGTCAACGCCGTGAAGTATCCGGTTAACTCCGTCCTCCGAATTATTAAGAAATAAAATCTCGTAGTGCTGTCCCTACTGGGAGAGTGGGGAAGTGAGGAGAGGATTATTGAATTAACTGAAAAAAATAAATGCTCCAAAAATGTTCTTGGCATAAACTCAAGAGAGAAAAATGTTACTCCGTTAATAACATAGTGACTGACAACTAAAATAAAATCCTTTCTTTTTCAATCTTTTTATTAAGTTTTTCAAAAGTAAATACTTAATGATCATGGTAGTGTCAAGCGAGTGGGATTAGATTGTTGGTAATTAATATATGAAAGAAAAAGCTATAAATAGCACCAATATAATTGACCTCCCAAACCCTTGATAGCCAAAATAGAAAAAAATAAAAAGATGGGGAAAAAAACCAAAATTGAAATCGAAAAACATCTAAACCAAACTAAAACAAAACGAAACAAAGCTGGGCTATTCAATTATATCAAATAATATCATTAATGTCGTTAACTCCGCTCCCCTACTCAACTCAATGAATAAAATAAAGGGATCAGAGAAGGTCAGATTACATTCTATGAAAGTATTGACTAAAAGGCCTTCAAGTTTCTGCAAATTTAACCGAGGGGTCAAATGTGACACTTCTAATTTTTTCTAAATTTAAACAAGATATGGTTTGGGAGAACCATTGAGATGTGGTTAGAGGATTAATTTCTTTCCAGTTCAATAGCCATTAAGGAGGCAGATGCAATCATCTGCCGAGCTTCAGAGGGCAGATCGATCATTGGTAAATCAAAAATTGCCGTAATTGGATGAGGTTGTAAATCCATATGTAAAATTGTAGAAAATATATCAAAAATATCTTTCCAAAACTTTTCCAAGAGAGGGCAAGATCAAAATATATGAGTCAAAGAGGCTAGCTCAGAATGACATCTATCACAGATCGGATTTATATGAGAATAAAATCGAGCTAACTTACCTTCGGACCTATGTGCCGTATGTACCACTTTAAATCGAATCAACGCAAGTTTAGCACAAACAAAAAAAAACTGATTATTTTACAAATTTTTATATCTTTTCTAAGCGGTACCGATCTTTATTCCTTAATCTTTTTTTGATACTATTGACCCTAAAATTTCTTCTTATATATGGCCGAATAAAAATCTTAGGCTGAGTAAAAAATATTTGCAGGAATCCAAAAAGATTGGTGGCTTGGCTTTGCCGAATTTAAGATTTTATTACTAGGCAATTAATATTCGATATTTAATATTTTGGACACATGAAGTGCATTTGAAAGTTAGTCCTCATTGGTTGACCAAACTCAGGCGGCTGGAAACGGCTCCAGACGCCCCTTGGACGAAATGTGTTGAGCGGCCACTCAATCTGTCCTGAACCGCCGTTTGGCTCCTTAAAAAGTTACGAGCCCATGGTAGTACAGGGAAGAGTCTATCATGGATAAAGCCGAGCTGATTAGCTGGAGACAAAGTGTGGGAATAAAGGCAGCCTTAAGTGGCTGGCTGCCGCTGATTATTGGTGATCCACAGGGGTCTATGTCGGGACTGATTCTGTTCAGGTTATTTCAGTTGTTTGGATGATAAATTGATGGCTTTCTTGCGGAGGTTTACAGACTATATGAAAATAGATGGAGGGGCAGGTAGATTTGAGAAAGTAGGGAGTAGGTCAATAGAGCGAGGGGTTTAGATGGGGTGGCGTTTGATAGTATGTAGATAAACCTACAAGAGGAGAAGCTGGACTTGATCTGGTATTGGGAAATGAACCAGGTCAGGCGTCAGATCTCTCAGTGGGAGAGCATTTTGGAGATAATGACCAAAATTCTCTTTCCTTCTATTGGAGAGGGTTAGGAACAGACAAATTAGGAAGGAGATTAATTGGAGTAAGTGGAAATTTGAGTCTATCTGGCAGGACCTTGGAAGCATAAATTGGGAGCAGATATTCTCAGGGAAACGTACGAAAGAATTGTGGCACAGGGAAAGGATGGTAGGCTACAGGAAACGTGGATAACTAAGGCTGTTGTAAATCTAGTCAAGAGACGAAGAACTTACAAAAGGTTCAAAAAGCTAGGGAATGATAGAGATCTAGAAGATTATAAGGCTTATAAGGCTTAAGAGAGAAATTAGGAGAGCCAGAATGGAACAAGAGAAGGCCTTTGCGGTCAGGATTAAAGAAACCACAAGGCATTCTACAAGTACGTGAAGAGCAAGAGGATAGGAAGTGGGAGAATAGGACCAATCAAGTGTGACAGTGGAAACGTGTGTATGGAACCGGAGGAGATGGCAGAGGTACTTAATGAATACTTTGCTTCAGTATTCACTGCGGAAAAGGATCTTGGCGCTTGTAGGAAAGACTTACAGCGGACTGAAAAGCTTGAGAATGTAGATATTAAGAGATCGGATGTAGTGGAGCTTTTGCAAAGCATCGAATTGGATAAGTCACCGGGACCGGACGAGATGTCCCACAAGCTACTGTGGGAGGCGAGGATGAAGGTTGCTGAGCCTCTGTCGATGATCCCTGAATCACCAATGGGGGCGGGAGAGGTTCCGGAGGATTGGAGGGTTGAGGATGTTGTTTCATTATTCAAGAATGGGAATAGAAATAGCCCAGCAAGTTATAGACCAGTGAGTCCTACTTCGGCGGTGGGCAAGTTGATGGAGAAGAACCTGAGAAGCAGGATTTCTGAACATTTGGAGAGTGATAATATGATTAGGGGTAGTCAGCATAGATTTGCGAAAGGCAGGTCGTGACTTACCAGCCTGATTGATTTTGTGAGGAAGTAACTAAACACATTGATGAACGTAGAGCAGTAGATATAGTGCATATGGATTTCAGCAAGGCATTTGATAAGATACCCCATACAAGGCTTATTGAGAAAATAAGGAGACATGGGATCCAAGGGGACCTTGCTTTGTGGATCCAGAACTGGCTTCCCCACAGAAGGCGAAGTGTGGTTGTAGTCGGGTCATATTCTGCATGGAGGTCGGTGACCAGTGGTGTGCCTCGGGGATTTGTTCTGGGACCTTAACTCTTCGTGATTTTTATAAATGACCCGGATGAGGAAGTGGAGGGATGGGTTAGTAAATTTGCTGATGACATAAATGGTGGAGATGCTGTGGATAGTGTGGAGGGTTGTCAGAGGTTACAGTGGGACATTGATAGGATGCAAAACTGGGCTGGATTGGGGGGTATGTCTTATGAGTATAGGTTGAATGAACTCGGCCTTTTCTCTTTGGAGAGACGGAGGATGAGAGGTGACCTGATAGAGGTGTATAAAATGATCACAGGCATTGATCTTGTGGATAGTAAAAAGTTTTTTTTTTCCCCAGGACTGGAGTGGCTAACACGAGGGGCACAGTTTTAAAATCCTTGGAGGTAGACACAGAGGAGATGTCAGGGGCAGGTTTTTTAAGCAGAAAGTAGTCGGTGCGTGGAATGGGCTGCCAGCGACGGTGGTGAAGACGGATAGTTGCATGGAGGTTAGAGAAACAGAGGGCTATGGGTAATCTCAGTAAATTCTAAGGTGGGGCATGTTCGGCACAGCTTTGCAGGCTGAAGAGCCCACAAAGCTCTAGGGTTTCTACGTTTCTACAGAATGACAGATTTGGAGAATGGGTAAAGAAATGGCAGTTGGGATACGGTGTCGGGAAATGAATGGTCATAACCTTTGGTAGAAGAAATGAAAAAAGTGACTATTGTCTAAATGGAGAGAAAATTCAAGTTAAATCTGATGTGCGACAGGACTTGGGAGTCCTTGTGCAGGTCCGCTAAAGTTTAATTTGCAGGTCGAGTCTGTGGTGTGGAAGGCAAATGCAATGTCGCACTCATTACAAGAGAACTGGAATAATAAAGTCAGGATGTAATGCTGAGACTTTACAAAGCACTGGTGAAGCCTCACTGGGAGTATTGTGAACAGTTCTCGGTCCCTTACCTTCCCTTAGATCTGAAACTGCAGAGGGTTCAACGAAGGTTCACAAAAGTGAATCCGGGATTGAATGGCTTGTCATATGAAAAGCGTTTAATGGCTCTGGGACTGTTCTCGATGGAATTCAAAAGAACAAATGGTGACCTCTCTGAAACCTATCCAATGCTGAAAGGCTTTGCTGGAGTGGATGTGGTGAGGCTGTTTCCTGTGGTGAGAGAGTCTAAGACCAGTTTGGGGCTGAGAAGAAAATTGGATCAGCCACGATGAAATGGCGGTGTGGACTCGATGGTCAAATAGCCTAATTCTGCTCCTATATCGTTTGGTCTTATGGTCTAATATTCTCATTGCTGGAAGAACGCCGCTCGACATTTTCACTCATTAACGTGTCACATTTTCCATTCTTTGGAGTTTCGCAATTAATGCAAACAAATGAAAATCCCAACAGGGAATTGGCTCGGCTGATGCTTTTTTCAAAACACACAATTCTAAAATGACTGTTCTTAACTGTTGAAGCCTCCATGTCCCCTTGGAGATCTCAGTGGCTATAAAAACTTTGAGATTGTGGAGCCTCGAAGTTTCATTCGGAAAGGGTTACCTGCAGTGGCATTCATCATTAAAGGTCCAACCCCCACCCACATCCAGGATGTGTCCGGTTCTCATTTCTATCATCATAGCGGTCTGCGTGTTTCTAAAAAATGAGCGGCTCCTCCGTCATTGGTTGATGAGATATTTGTGTTAACAGTCAGGTGTACCGGTGTCCCTCATAGAGTGGACACCAAGTGTATGTTGTGTGCTCTAACACGATTTCATTACTTCCCCCGTTCTGATCCCGGCTCTCTCCCTCCAGTGAATTTAGTGGCGATTGCCATCCTGTCCCGGGGAAAGTGCGGTCTCTCCACCTGCAACACTCGCTACCTGGTCGCCATGGCGGCAGCGGACTTGATGCTGATCCTCACCGAGGTTATTCTGTACCGGATCAACTTCCATTATTTCCCGGAGTGCTTCCTCAACATAACCCCGGTGTGCAGTGTCATCACCGTGCTGCGTCGCTCCGCCGCCGACTGCTCCGTCTGGTTCACCGTCACTTTCACACTCCATCGGTCTGTTGCCAGCGGCTGAAAACAAAATATTGCACCGGGGAGACTGCGGCGGTGGTCCTGGGGACAACCGGCGTCCTGCTGTGTCTGAAAAATGTCCTCTACTATTTCACGTATGTACCCAGAGTGATCATCGACAATGTGCCGCGGGGCTGCTATCCAATGATCGCTTTCTTTACCGAACCAGGCTGGATGGGGTATGACTGGTTCAACACGGTTTTAACCCCGCTCCTCCCTTTCGCTGTCATTCTGCTGCTCAACGCTCTGACAGTCAGGCACATTTTGGTGGCCAGCCGGGTCCGGAAGGGGCTGCGGGATCAGAGCAGTGGGGAGACCCGCAGCGACCCGGAGATGGAGAGCAGGAGGAGGTCTATAGTTTTACTCTTCACCCTCTCCGGCAGCTTCATCCTCCTGTGGCTGACGCACGTCGTGGAATTCGTCTCCTATCAGATCACGGGGACGGCGGGGGGCCGGGAGGAACGACTCGCAGTTCATCTTTCCGCTGCTCGGGTTTATGCTGCGGACCGTCAGCTGCTGCACCAACACGTTCATTTACGCGGCGACGCAGTCCAGGTTCCGGGAGCAGCTGAAGAGCGCGGCGGTGTATCCGGTCACCTCGCTGCTGCGGGTCATCGGCGCCTCGGCCACCTGAGCGACCCCGGGATCACCTGTCCGGCCCCCGGGCTTCTGAAGGCCCACGCACCGAACAACCGCGGCAAAGTGCGGGGAGGCCAGTCTGCCCTTGGCAATACCTGGAGAACACAGCACAGCACAGACCCCTCGGCACACGATGTCGTGCCGACCTTTAAACGTACGCCAAGACCAACCTAACCCTCCCTCGCTACAAGCTAGAGAAAATCTGCAGACGCTGGAAATCCGAGCAACACACACAAAATGCTGGAGGAACTCAGCAGGCCAGGCAGCATCTATGGAGAAGAGTACAGCCGACGCTTCGGGGCGAAACACTTCGGCAGGTCTGGACATGTATCTGCTTGTCATTTCTGTATGTAGCTGTGAGTTTCATAAATTCCTCTAATATATCTGCCTCGGTGACGAGTTGAGTCCCGATCTCCATTTTATGGTCTGATAGAGAAGACCGGGGAGTGGGGCTGAGATGGGGGAAACGGATCAGCCTCGATTGAATGGTGGAACAGACTCGATGGGCCAAATGGCCTAATTCTGCTCCTATGCCTATGGTCCACTGCTCCCATGGTCATATATGTGACGTTAGTAAATAACTTGACGATGTGACCCCCAGGTTTGGAGTCTGCACCGAGACCATAAGACATAGGAGAAGAATGAGGCCATTCCGCACATCACCGCCATTCTATCGTGGCTATTCGACCCGATCCCATTCTCCTTATTCCGTTCACGCTGCTTCTCATCAGGAACCTGTCAACCTCCGGTGAACGTCGGGACCACTTTCCATCGTATCGGGACATGTTGGACTTTGAAGGGTGTCATTGACATCCCGCCTCCCGGTGGGTACAGCACAGAATGATCGGCCCGGTCTCTCATCCTCCGTTCGGACAGACAACTGGCGAACAGACCGGCTCGCATCCTCGCCATGAAACGAACTCCTCTCCGTAGATAAAACGGTCAGACTGCGCACCGTGGGGTCTCACAAAGGCCCTGTGGGGCTGCGCTGGGACTTTCCTGTACGCATTCCCTCTTGCAATAAAGCATGGCCTCCCACATGTCTCCCCAAGTGCTCGCTGCTTCTGAATCCTTATCAGCCCGGATTAAGGGTCTGGTTAGGAAGGGATGACTATTCATTCCTCTCCATAGATGCTGCTGCCCGACATGCTGAGATCCGCCAGCATTTAGTGCGTGTTACTCTGGGTTTCCGGTGTCTGCAGAATCTCTTGTGTCACCTGAATCCCTGCCTCGTGTACACGGACACTCCGGTCCCATTTCCTTTTCGTGACCCATTTCCCTTACGTCATTAATAATCTGGTTTCTAGTTTATAGGAATGAAGACTAACCTCTCAGTTATCACCGTCCACATCTGGTACACATCTGCCCGTTCACCAATCCTGAATGGACCGTATCGGAGACGGTTTGCGTCCTGCTCACTGCTCCCCATCGCACCAGCAACAGTGTAGCTTCATGCCGTCCGCAGACAGGCAATGTGTCCACAACATGACCCGGTAGTGGAGCGGTTTGTGTCCTGCTCACTGCTCCCCATCGCACCAGCAACAGTGTAGTTTCATGCCGTCCGCAGACAGGCAATGTGTCCACAACATGACTCGGTAGTGGAGCGGGTTTGTTTCAGGCCATTGTAGCGAGGCTGTAAGATCGGGATTCAGTTCCCACCGCTGTCTGCAAGGAGTTTGTACGTTCCACCCCCGACCACGTGGGTTCCATCCGGGTCCTCCGGGTCCTCCCACATTCCAAAGACGTACGGGTTCGTGTAATAACTTACTGGAACGCTATGTTGGTGCTGGACACATGTGGGCTGCCCCCAGCACAATATTCACTGATCCAATTTGTCGCAAATGACGGATTTCATTCGATGTTTAGATGTACACGTGACAAATAAATCTCATAAACACTGTACTGAAACTTCAAAGTTATCACCGTACTCTGCGAACAACTGGGCTAGGGACTGAACTTGTCACTTCCTTCCACCCAGCAAAAGGCCCGCATCTCCCTCTTCCCTGCGGCTCTGTCACCTGACAATGTCCCGTGTGGGTTCGTGTTCAATGTCACAATCCATGCCAGACTCCTTTAGGGAGACTTACCAAAATCCTTTTGAAAGTCCAAATGCATTAAACCACCGGCTCTCCTTTAACCATTCCGGAGTCGGAGAGGGAAAGATCCAATAGATTTGTTAAAACTGCTTTCCCATTGAGAAACCCATTCCCGTTCATTCTTTCCTGTGTGACATCTTTCAGAAGGGATCCCAGTCTGTTCCTCACGACCTAATAAACTCACAGAATCACAGAGCACTGCGGTACAGAAACAGGCTCTTCGGCCCGTCTAGTCTGTGCCGTACTCCTTCCATTGACCTGCACCTGGACCACAGCCCTCCACGCCGTTTTCATCCACGGACGTATCCAAACTTCACTTAAATGTTGACATGGAGCCGGCATTCACCACTTCCGCTCGCAGCGAGATCCACCACCGTCCGAGTGAAGAAACTCCCCCTTAGGATCCAACCCCCACCTTAACTATTTCACATTTCACCCTTAACCCATGACCTCTGGCTCCTACCTCAGTGGAAAAGACCTGCTTGCACTAACCCTCTCTATACCCCTCATAATTCTGTACACCTGGATTGCTCCAATTCCCCGGGTTTCTCGGTTCCTTTGTGAAACGACGAGGTTACATTTCCCACACTCTGCTCGACAGGAACGTCTCCAGACGTCAGAGAAAGTGGGAAGATGGTCATCCACTCAAACACTATTTCCCATGTTCCCGTTGTGTATCTCGCTTCAATGTAGAGAGTATCACACTCAGGACACCTGTTCCTATCGATAGAGCTGGATTTCAGTAATACAAGAACACAGGATTATAGGGGCAGGAATTGGCCTCTCAGCTTCACAAGGATTCCCATCTTTTCAACTTCTACGCCGGCCCAAATCCCTGATAGAGTCATAGAGCTTTACAGAACAGAATCAGGACCTTCGGCCCACCTCGTCCATGCCAGCCTTCTGAATAGTTCCACCCACCCGCACGCGGAACATAGGCTTCCATACCTCTCTCATCCACGTACCTATCCAAACTTCTCTTAATTGTTTCAATTATAATGCATCTCTTTCCACGCCCACCACAACCTCTGGACGAAGACGTTTCATTTGAATATTTCATAGCCCACTCCAAAGCTTTGATCTCGAGTTGTTGTCTCGCCTAACCTGAGGGTAGAGAGCCTGCAGGCATTGCCCTAAATCTAGCCCTCATAAATTGGTATACATTTAATTATCAGCCCTCATTCTCCTGCGCTCCACTGACTGAAGTTCTAAAATATATAATTCAGGGGGCTCGTCCGGGATTTGAACCCGGGACCTCTCGCATTCTCGCGAGTTCAGACCCAAAGCGAGAATCATACCACTAGACCAACGAGCCCGTTCAGTGTTTCTGGCATAAAACCGATGCCTTTCACTTACTCAATCTCCTTCCTCAATGCATCTGGTGGTAAATTTACCAGCAAATTTGATCAAAGAGCAAAGACCAGTACAGCACACTACAGGTCTTCCGGCCCATGATGCTGTGTCCACCTATGCCGAACTACTCTGCCATCAATGTGACAATTCAATCCTACACAGCCCACAATCCGTTATTTTCACTACAGCCACTCGTCTATCCAAGTATCTTATTAATGTCCCTATTGTGTCAGCTACGACCAGCATCCCGGCAGTGCGTTCCCAAAACCCACCACACTGTGTACAAAACAAAACAACTTACCTTTGACCTAAACTTTCCTACAATCATCTTCAACACATGTCCTCTCGTATTGGCCGCTGTCACCCTGGGGAAAAGGTGTTGTTGGCCACTCTCTCTGTGTCTCTTGTAATCCTATACACCTCCACCACACTCCGTAGCTTCGAAGAGAAAAGCCCCAGCTCGCTTAAACTTCCCTCACAGGACGTTCTCTAATTCAGGCGACATCCCGCTGAACCTCCTCTGCAACTTCTCTAAAGGACGTTTTAAAAGTTTTTTCCACCATTTCCCCAGACAGTTATTCCGATCAACCATTCAATGTAGCACCACCACTCTTCCCTGAAGCGCCCTCTATCTATCACCCCTGTCACTGCACCACACTGTAAACACTTTTAACCACATTTGTATCATGTTGTTTACATTGTAAATACAACATGGTGTCTGTGTTATTCATGCACATTCTGTTCTATATCCGGACTGTAACCAGGAACGTTCTTTACATAACTGTTTACGCTTTATCATCGGTAAATAGTTTGCTTGCATGCCGTCCCAACACACCATGTCAGCTTCCGAATACACGTAAGTGTATCGGCGAAACCGTTGATCATTAACATCTGATCCCTGATGTTTCCTATAACGGGACAAGCTGAACTGGACACAATACTCCAAGTGCGCTCTAACTGGAGTCGGACAGAGTTAGTTACCTCGCGGCACTTGACCTCAATCTCTGACCAATGAAGGTCAGCACAACGCGTGACTTCAGAACCACCCTCTCAACCTGCACCAGCGTGGGTCTAGTGTTGTTTGGATGTCGATTATAATTGTCCCCAATACTGGTGAGAGCCAATTCTTTCTTTTTTCTCCATCCAGCAGGTGTTCAGAAGAGTGCTCAGACCCTTCAAAGCAAACGGAGAAAACGAACAGCTCGAGAACTGGGCCTGTCCCGCAGCCTCTGAGGAGGGAAGAGAATGATTAACGATGAGGGTCGACACCCTGTAGATGCTGGAATCATCCACTGTTCCAGATCATGCGCAGTTCCTCCGGAAGTTAGTTTTTCCACCAGAGACCCGGGTCTCCACACTCCGTCTAAAATATACTGTGTTCAGCCTGATGCTCCCCATCCCATCCCTCACCCGGGGAAATTTCCAACCTACTTTCCATAATTTTATTCACTGGCAACCCTCGGGCTCGATGCCTCGGATTCTTCCTGGGCATTTTATGTCGCCTCTTTGAATGATAAGCAACAGGATAGGTGTGTGTAAGATGATAAGAGGCACAGATCGAGTGCACAGCTGGGGACTGCTTCCCCGGGCGGAAACGGATAACTGGAGGAGAGTGCAGCGGGATGTCAGAGGGAAGTTCTTTCCAAAGAGTGCGGTAGGCCCGGGGAGCGCCCTTTCGCTATGGTGACAGAGGCAGACACGTTACAAAGAAAATGATACGCCCGGGGAGGGGTCTAACGGGATAGGCACGTTAAGGTAATTTAAGAAACGTCTGGATAGGGGCATGGATGATAGAAAAATGGGGGTTATGTATGAAGAAAGCGTTAGATTGATCTTTGAGCAGGTTAAAACTTCGGACAACGACATTGGGCTGCAACGGTCTATGTTCTTTTTTATATATGTTACAAGGCCGCCTCATTGTAGGAATCATGTAGAAGGTTTAAAGAGGAGATTTACTGGAATACCTTCCGGATTATCAGGATGTATCTGGCCGGGCCCTTTGGATTTATAACACATGTTAGGGTTCATTATGTAGAGGGTTTAGATAGATCTACCAGGACGCTGCCCGGATTATGAAGATGTATCAGGTCAGACCCTTCGGATTTAAAACACTAGGTAAAGTTCATTACAGGAATCATGTAGAAGGTTTAGAGAGATTTATCGGGATGATGCCCGGATTATGAAGGTGTATCGGGTAGGAACCTTCGGATTTAAAACACAAGGTAGGGCTCATTACAGGGATCATGTAGAGGATTTAGAGAGGAGATTTACAGCGACGCTGCCTAGATTATGGGTACGAGTTGAGAGAGCAAGGGCTTTCTCTCTTTGGGGTGAAAGAGGACATGAGGCGACCTGATGGAGCTGTACAAGATGATAGTATGAATAGGTATCTGGATAGCCAGATAGTTCTTCCAGGGCGATAATTTGATCGTTTCTAGGACTTGCGGCTCTCTGTCCTCGTCCATCCTCTTCGTCACCTTTTCAAACAACCCAACGAATTTCACGAGAGGCGTTTTCCCGCCCGAAACCCACACTGACCATTCCCAAACGGAGCTCTCCTTTCCAAATGCAGGTATATCGCGTCTCTCAGAATCACCCGCAGGTAGTTTTCCGTCACTAATGTTAGGATTAATGTCTTATTAATCCCTGTCTTGTCCTTGTAGCCTATCGTTACTAAAAGCAAAGCATTCGCCACCCTCCAGACTCCAGCACCCCACGTGACTCATGATAGTAAAACTACCTCTGCCGTTGTCCCATTCATCTCTTCTCTGGCTTCCCGCAAAGCCCTAGATGCACTTGGTCGGACCCTGGGGATGTACAGTATGCATTTTCTACAGTGTAAAGCGGCCAGCACCTCATCTTTGGCAACAGGCGCCTGGTTCAGGGTAGCGCCGCCTTCTTCCCCGAATTTCCTCGCTTCATCCACGCTAAATTCAGGTGGGAAGTATTCATTTGACGCTTCGCCCATCCCCTCGGGCTCCGAGAAAACGGCCGCACTGATCCACTCATTCCTTGATATTGCATTTCGTGCAATATATTTATATAAACCCGGAGGATTTTCCTCTGCCTTTCCTGATGGATCGATGCCCAACCTGGACTGTGTCTTCTTTTAAACACGGGAGATTCTGCACTATCGGACAGACACATCGACTGTTTGTTTTCCCTTTCCCTACATGCCGCCAGACCTGCTGGGTTTCTCCTGCATTTGGTATTCGTTATTACGCCTCCTTTACCCTGCGCGGGGTCTCAGTATCTCTCGTCAGCCAACGCTCCGTACTCTGACCAGCTCTGCCCATCACTCTGGTGGGAACACGCTCTACCTGAACTCCGGGTATCGCAACCTGAAAACCAGATGTCTATTCACCAGAAAATGAAATCATCCCGTTCCCAACCATAAACCCCGGGAAACCCCCGGCTAATCGATCTGAAATCGGCCCCACACTAAATTAACACCTGATACTGTGGACCAGCCCTAATTTTCCGCAGAACTATTTTCACCCTGGTGGAATTATGGTCACTGGTCGCAAAACGGTCACTCATTGACTCTTCAAGGAATTTGCCCTTAAAGATAAAGATTAGCGTTATTTAGCACATATCATACAGCAACTATTAGTGGGAAGATAGAGGATTGGGAAGCTGGTAAAAACCAACAGAAAGCAGCTAAAGAGATAAAAGATGAAATGCGAAGGTCAGCCGGCTGATAGTATCAAAGATGATACCGAATGTGTTATATTTTCAGATATATACAAAGTTACAGAGAGGTGAGAGTGTATATCTGACCGCGGTAAAGTGACACTGGAGAGTTAGAAATGGGGAAACAATAAAATGGCGGACGAACTTAATAACTATCCTGCACCAGGCCTCCCGGTGGAAGACACGAACAGTATGCCAGAAATCCGAGAGAGTTTGGGGACAGAAATGAATGAGGTTTCCATTACTAAGGAGGAGCTGCTTGGGAAGCTGAAGGTTCTGAAGTTAGACAAGTCACCCGGACCCGATAGAATACACCCAGATTTCTGAAAGAGGTAGCTGGACGGATTGTGGAGACGGTAGTAATGATCGCTCAGGAATCGCCATTAACCTGTGACCTCTAGTTCCAACCTCTGTTGAAAAGTCCTGCTTGCATTAACCCTGTCTATACCCCTCATAATTGTGTACAACCTGGTTTACTCTTATTCCCAGGGTATCCAGTTCCTTTGTGAAATAACGAGGTTACATTTGACTCATTCTGCTTGACAAGAACGTCTCCAGACGGCAGAGAAATTTTGGAAGACGGTCATCTACTGAAATACAACTTTCCATGCTCACTACTTTTATTTCATTCCAATGTAGAGAGTATGACAACTAACATTTGTTAGTATTTGACCTGAATTTCAGTAACACATAAGCAAAAGAAAATGGGGGCAGGAGTTGACCACCAGCATCACAGCACTTCCCACCCATTCCATTTACATCATGGCTCCAATCCCTCATGAATTATAGAGTCAAAGAGCACTACAGAACAGAAGCAGACCCCTCGGCCCATCGAGTCCATACCAGCCTTCTGACTAGTTCTTTCTACCCGCTCCAAGAACATAGCCTTCCAAATCCCCCGCATTCAAACTTCTCTTAATGTTACAATTCAACCTGCATCTCGCGATATCCTCTGAGCGAAAACGTTCCCCCGCAGATTCCCATTGAATCTATAACTTTTCATGATCAACCTGTGATTTCGAGTAATCATCTCACCCAATCTAAGGGGGAAACCCTGCAGACATTGACCTTATCCATATCCCACATGATTTCGTAAGTATCTCCCCTCATTCTCTTGTGCTTCACTGAATGAATTCCTAAAACGCATTATTCAGAGGAGCTCGTCCAGGAATTGAACCCGGGACCTCTCGCATACTCGCAAATTCAGGCCCTGAGCGAGAATCATACCACTAGACCAACGAGCCCGTTCAATGTTTCGCAACATAGAACTGATTACTTTCACATTCTCAGCCTCCTTCCCCAACACATCTGGGAGGTATTTTATGTCCGACCTTAGAGGACAGGACCAAAGTAGAACAAAGAACAAAGAACTTGTCCGGCACACTAGGGGCCCTTCGGACCACCATGTTTTATCCACCTATGTAAACTACTTTCCCATAACTATAACTCTTCCCTCCTACCCAGGCCATAAACCGATATTTTAACTCCCACCTATCGACCTAAGTGTCTTTCAAACGTCGCAGTTACACACGCCTCTACCACACTGTTCTAAAACCCACCACACTGTGTAAAAACAAACTTACCTCTCACATCTCCCGTAAACTCTCCTCTACTCTCCTTGCCGCTACCTACAAGGAGTTTGTACGTTCTCTCCGTTTCCGCGTGGATAATCTGATCAACTATTTCAGTTAGACCTCCCCCACCTCCTCTATCTATTACCTCCCCCCCCCGTCGCTGCACCGTCAGCACCTTAAAGCGCTTTTAATAATACTTACAGTCGAAATGTATTTTATTCCATATCGTACTTTAACCACTAACTATATTTTATAACGTTCTTTATTCTTCATCATTGCTGAATGTTGGATTATTATATCGCGTTTTTCGTGTTGACGAGCACACCACAGCAAATTCCTTATAGAGTAATGTGAACGAGACTTAGCCACATATAAATTACTCTGAAGCCTAAGATTGTTGCACAGTACTGTTGTAATTTTATGTATTGCACTTTACTGCTGCTGCTGGATAACAAATTTCATGAGGTATGTGAGTGATGACAAACCTGATTCTGATATGGGTCTCTATTGTGGACTAAGAGTGGTAAGGGGGCAGGGAGAGGGGAGTCATGTTTGGGAAAAGGGGAAGGGATAGGGGAGGGAGCGGGAAGCACCAGTGATTAATTCTGTGATGATCAATAAACCAATTGTTTGCAATAAAATGGCCTTGCCTGGTGTCTCAGTGTTCGGAGTGTCTGCATCTACGCCATACCCAACCGCCCCTGGCACTCCTTCTCTGCCAACTGTTCCACACTCCCTCCCACGGCACTCCGTCCTCACCATTCCCAAAATCCTTTGATCCCGTCAGATTTATATATTCTATTTGTGCACATTAGCTGATTTTTTTTCTCCGTTTGCCCGGTTATTTTTCAAACCTTCTATTCCCTTCCACAAGCTCTGCCTGCCCCCTCATTACATGTCACACATACAGCTACGTCCCAGCTTTCGTTCTGCAGCTTTGAGAAATTTAAGTGTTAAAGATCATATTTGTTTCAACTGATATTGCTGGAGACGTTCTGGGCTGGAAACGGTTAAACGAGTGTGTTTGTTCAGTGTCTGTAATTAATGACGGTCCCCAGTGGAAACCGCTGACGTTTGGGACTTTTCCTTCGCCCCCGTTCATCAGCAAATATGGTTCTGTACTTCCCACAATTCCGTGAGATCGTATCCATTGGCAGTGACGGGACAGCGGCGCCACCCCGAGGCAAAGTGTGACATTACACGAGAAATATCCAGCTGTGCTGCTTGTTGTTGTATCCAGGTATCGATTCTCTTAACCACGCATTTTGGTCCTTCTGTGCACTCAAACTGAGATGTAGCGTTTTTATTGCTCTCAGTGCAATATTGACTCCTGAAGACATTTTACTTCAAGCTGACGTTCTGGGCAAGATGCTGACAGCACTTAACATTCTACTTTCAAAAGACGCACAATCTCACTTCTATCGCATCACCCACCTGTACGCCATACATTAACACCTCCCTATTCTGCCACCAGACATTAACGCCCTCCTCCTATGGTCCCGTACAGTAACACCCTCATTTGGCTTTGCATATTAACACCATCTTCACTCGACCCTGGACGTTAACACCCTGCTTTTTAAATTAACGCCTCCTCTCCCAGACCGAGTAATTAACCCTCTCTCAGCGGTCCCGTGTAAGAATTTGCGGGGATGGCAGATGTGGACGGATTCCAGGTTGTCTGGGAAGAGGGGAGCGGGAGAGCTGAAACCTGAGTTCCCGGAGATCATCAAAGCCCAGTGGATGAGGATCCAGGATCACTGGCGCCATCCAGGCCCTACCCCTGCTGGGGAGACTGGGTCCTCCCCTGCACTGGGGTTGTGCTGAGTTAGACGGGGTGCTGAGGCTAACTGCGGGCTCCCCTGGAGAAAGTACGGCTGGTGGAAGGAGGGAGAGGTGGAGGGGATGGAAGAGGAACAGGGGTGGAGGGGTTGGAGAGATGGAGTGAGGATGGGATCTGGAGACTAAAGGATGTGAGAATAAGGTAAAGTGAAGACAGAGGAATGAGGAGGAGGGAAGATGGAGTATGAACGGGAAAGGAAAAAGGTTATGAGAAAGGATGGAGTGGTTGAGAAAATGAGAGAGAAATATATAGTGGGGTAGAATGACAGAGTGGGAAAGGAGGAGGGAAGAAATGGGAGCCTCGTACCAGAGGACAGTGTCAGACTAAAGGACACACATTTACCAGGGAGGTGAGAAGGAATTTGTTCCCCCCACAAATGGTCAGAGGGAGGGAGGGGGAGGAGAGAGAATATAAACTTCACAGAGACAGCACCGGGGACCGGGATTGAACCGGGTCTTCAGAGAGAGATGGAGTGAGAGAACGAGGAAGAGTTTGCAATGAAAGAGAGAAAATGTAATGAAAGGGATGGATGGGAGATGAAGGAGTGAAAGAGAATGGGATAACGGGAGAGAGAGAAAATGATAGGGAGCGATGGGATGAAAGTATGTGAGGGAGAATGAAAGAGAATGGGAAGGGTAGAGAGAACATTGGAGGAGAGAAGGTAAACGGGAGGAAAGGATGAAGGCAGACAGTGTGCAGATATACGAACTCTTCCCTATACAATGATATGGTGCCATGGGGGGGAGGTTGAGAGGGGGGACAGAATGATCTTACAAGAAAGGAGGGGAACAAAACAGGCACTTGAGAGATTAAGGGTCCAATTTTTTTCTCCACCTCCTCATTATCACTCAATCCACCCCCACACCGTCAGGCGAGACGCTGCAAATTCCCTCAGGTCCACGAAGGGTCTTGCGATCCCCGCACCCTGGCCACCCACCCGAATGACCTTTGCACACACTCCCTTTCCTCACAACACCCACTGTTTCTGCCCTGCTCACTCTCCCCAGCAGAGGGCGCCAATGCTCAGCTCTCCACACTGACCCGCAATTACCCATGATACCAAAGGAACACATCTCTCAAAACCTTTCGTCCGGACAGTTCCATGTTTATTGAGCACGCACAACAAGCAATAGCAATGCAAATCACTACCAAATAATATTCAGTAATGTCAAAGATCCCTTGGATTTCAACCCTTCAAACCCTTGCAGACTGAGAATACATTATACCATCTCTGCACTCTGATCTCCGACGCCCTGACCCAAGTCAGTCGATCTCTAACCACAGATTCCCTCTCTCCGTTTGTGGGAATCTGTGGTTAGAGATCGACTGACTTGCTCGATGTCAGAAATGGAAATGAGAGTGTATCAGAGAGAGCGAGAGATGGAATAAAACAGTATCAGAGAGAAGAGAGAGAGAGAGAGAGAGAGTTGGAGTCAGAGAGCAAGGGAGGTAGGGAATGAGAGTGTGTCAGAGGGAGGGGTGGAGAACAAGAGTGTGTTAGCGAGAGAGATGGAGAAAGAAAAGTGCATCAGAGGGAGATGGAGAATTACAGTGTGTCTGAGGGAGAGATGGAGACCAAGAGAGCATTAGAGGGAGTGTCGGAGTGCGAGATGGAGATCGGGAGGGTGTCAGATGGATGTGTCGGGTGTCGTGCTGATCGGGTGGGAATGTGCAGGATTGTCCTGTGCTCTGCGAGTGTACACAGATGTCTGCAAAGGTGCACAGGATACTTTCCTCAGTACCTCTGGAGATCAGGGATCTTCCTCACTACATCCACAGACCATGATGTCTTCACGGTTCTGCAGTTTTATCAAAAATCGATTCATTATTTCACACATAAGTTCAGTTCAATCAGTTACAACAAATTATTGATGATATATTTATGCAATGAAGCCCAGCATCAGCTAATTTTCCCATTTTATTGTAAACCCACATGTGTGTTTCACACTGACCCAGTCCTGTAGTGAGGGGTGTCGGTGTTTACGGACCATACACTGTGGAAGGTGTGTGACGTCTCACACCGACCCGGTCCTGTAGTGAGGGGTGTCGGTGTTTACAGACCATACACTGTGGAAGGTGTGTGACGTCTTACACCGACCCAGTCCTGTAGTGAGGGGTGCCGGTGTTTACGGACCGTACACTGTGGAAGGTGTGTGTGTCTCACACCGACCTGGTCCTGTAGTGAGGGGTGTCGGTGTTTACGGACCGTACACTGTGGAAGGTGTGTGACGTCTCACACCGACCCGGTCCTGTACTGAGGGGTGTGGGTGTTTACGGACCGTACACTGTGGAAGGTGTGTGACGTCTCACACCGACCCGGTCCTGTAGTGAGGGGTGTGGGTGTTTACGGACCGTACACTGTGGAAGGTGTGTGACGTCTCACACCGACCCGGTCCTGTAGTGAGGGGTGTGGGTGTTTACGGACCGTACACTGTGGAAGGTGTGTGACGTCTCACACCGACCCGGTCCTGTAGTGAGGGGTGTGGGTGTTTACGGACCGTACACTGTGGAAGGTGTGTGACGTCTCACACCGACCCGGTCCTGTAGTGAGGGGTGTCGGTGTTTACGGACCGTACACTGTGGAAGGTGTGTGACGTCTCACACCGACCCAGTCCTGTAGTGAGTGGTGTCGGTGTTTACGGACCGTACACTGTGGAAGGTGTGTGACGTCTCACACCGACCCGGTCCTGTAGTGAGGGGTGTCGGTGTTTACGGACCGTACACTGTGGAAGGTGTGTGACGTCTCACACCGACCCGGTCCTGTAGTGAGGGGTGTCGGTGTTTACGGACCGTACGCTGTGGAAGGTGTGTGACGTCTCACACCGACCCGGTCCTGTAGTGAGGGGTGTCGGTGTTTACGGGGACCGTACCCGGGATGTTCTGTGATTGATCTCATCATTCGGAGGATCTGCTCCTCCTGGAACGGGCCGGGTCTGTGTGCTCACTCTCAGTTCTGGGCTTCTGGCGTCACTACTCAATGGGATCGTACTTCACAATGTGATCAACTAAAAGCTCGCAGGCTGCGGCACACTGGGGAATCAGCAGAGTGTAGCAACATCTTAGGCTCTCCTGGGATTAACCCTCTGTGAGCCGTATACTTGTCTAAAGGCAGGCTGGAGTAAGGGAGAGGGTGTAAAGCGTCAGGGAGATGGAACTGCAGACTCCTTCACTCGTTGACAGATCACTCCCTCACTCCTCCGGAGGTTCTGCCCTGAACCGTGCAAGCTTGATCTGAAGATTTGGATCACCGAACATCTCCTGGAGCTGCGGTCAGAGAGGATTAAAGATGAATGACTGCAGAGGTATGGGGAGTTGAAGGAGTGACGGGAGGAGAGAGGCATCGAGACGGGAGGCAGAGCTGTGACTGAGAGGGAGAGTTGGGAAAGGAGAGGGATTAAGAACTGAGAGACTGGGAGGGAGTTCACTCACCTTTCGTCGAATGGCTTTCCACACTTCATCCTCACTCACGTTTCCACTCGATGTCAGCTGCACGTTAATCCACATGCGAACTCCTGAACAAAACAGCCCAGTGTCAACATGGAGTCACTCTCAGGTCAGGTGCTGCTCACAGGATGTGCTCCCTCGTCTCCGTCCCTTCGATCGTGCAATCTCCTCTCCCCCATTGCACACCCTTGCACACCTTGATTCCTCCCCACATCCTCATCAAATATCTATGTCAATATCCGTTTAGACAGGGACAGGGAGTGTGTGAGAAAAGGGCAGGGGTGGGGTCAGGGAGAGAGTGTGCACAGGTAGTGAAGAGAGGCAGAAAACGAGGGAGGGGCAGACAGTGAGTGGGGTGGAAAGTGGTAGTGAGAAAAGAAAGAGAAAGATGGATGAATCCAGAGTGAGAGACAGAGACATGGAATGTGAGATTTCCCAGTTACCTGCATTGGACAGTTTTATGGACATGGAAAATGATGTCAGTTACATCCACATGTAAGATTAGAGCAGCACACGGTCATCAGTGCAGAAGATTAGAGCTCCTGGTATTGGGTGTAGTGTGTTAACGAGGAGTGAAGACTTGTGATCACACGGAGAATGTGACACGGGATGAATTTTAGGGACTGGCCCTGGGGAACAACATTCCATTCAGTGATCCCCACCACGGATACCTGAGCTTGTAGATCCTTCTGGGGTGGTGGTCAAATCCGGACCAGGTTCTCCCATCACTGCTCCCAGGGGTTCCTGAGTTGTATCTGAGTGGGGATCTGTGAGGAGTGACAGGGTGGGTGGGGACATGCGAGTGATTACAGAAAAGATATTGAAAAGCTGGTCAGGATGAACCTGGCTGCAGAGAATGGAAGGTACCAGTTCATAAGAACCCATTAAACATCACGAGTCTAACAAATCAAACCTCTGATCCCCTACATTACTGTCTCCTGAAATGCCACAAAAAGGTTATTGGAAAGCACAAGCCAGGAGATGGAAACAAGAAAATTTCCAAATCACAGAATACCCCTCGGAATACAGTTATGTCAATCAACAGGAAGTGGAAATCTGCCTTGAGCTGTCTCTTCTCAACAACTGAGTGACTGTGCAAGAAGGGGACTAGAGAGTGACCCACCAAGAGGCCAATGACAACTCTGGAGGAGTCACAAGCTTCAGTAACTGAGCTGGGAAAGATTGCTCACACAACAACTCTTGCCCGTGTGTTTCACCAGTCGCAGCTTTATGGGACAGTGGCAAAGAGAAAGCCAATGCTGAAAAAACTCAATGAACACTGGCAGAAGGCCTATGGGAGACTCCAAAGTCTGGTGGAAGAAAGTTCTATGGTCTGAAGAAAACAAAATTCTTTTTGGCCGTCTGACTAAATGCTATGACGGTGTAAGCCAAACACCGCACATCACCAAAAACACACCATCCCTACCGTGAAGCACGGTGGTGGCTGCATCATGCTGTGGGGATACTTCACTCCAGCAGGCCCTGGAAGGCTTGTGAAGGTAGCAGGTAGAATGAATGCAGCAAAAGACTGGGAAATCCTGGAGGAAAACCTGACACAGTGGGCAAAAGTACTGCGACTTGGGAGAAGATTTGTTTTCCAGCAAGACAATGACCCCAAGCATAAAGCCAAAGCTGCACAGCAATGGACTAAAAACAACAAGGTTAATGTCCTGGAGAGGCCCAGTCAGAGTCCAGACCTCAATCCAATTGAGCATTTGTGGCTGGCCTTGAAAAGGACTGTTCACTCACAATCACCATGCAATCTGACAGAGCTTGAGCAGTTTTGTAAAGAATGGTGAAAAATCACAGTCTCCAGATGTGCAAAGCTAATGGAGACCTATCCACACAGACTCAAGCCTGTACTTACTGCCGAAATTACATCTACTAAATATTGACTTGAAGGGGCGGAATACTGAAACCATCAATTATTTTGTGTTTTATATTCATCACCACAACAAAGCACACAGCAGAAATTTCACACAGACGGGAGGGAAGGAATAATTGAACACTCATTGGCTGCCCGTTACGACGCACATCCAGCAGCTGAATCGGTCTATGAGAAGTTCGACATCACAGAGCGACAGACTGAGAGACCACGATGGACACAAGATCTAATACCTGAGGATCTCTCTCCCGCTGAGGTAGAGGATGGTGATGCGGTGGGTTGACCTGTAGATGATCCATTGGATTGATCCATTGTGGAAGCCTCCAGGTCTGGAACAAAGTAACAGAGACATGGGAGAGAGGCAGAGATTAAACAGGGACAATAATTCATAAAGATGAGAGATTCTGCAGATGCTGAAAATCCAGAGCAACACACATGAAATGCTGGAAGAACTCAACAGGTAAGGCTGCGTCTCTGGAGGGGAATAAACAGTGAATGTTTTGGGCTGAGAACATTCATCAGCACTGGAGAGGAAGGGGGAAGAAGCCAGAATAAAGAGGAGGGGAGGAGTATAGCTGGCAGGTGATAGGTGAAGGCAGGTGAGTGGGAAGGTGGGTGGGTGAGGGAGGGTTGATTTGAGAAGCTGGGAGGTGATATGTGGAAAAGGTAAAGGGCTGCAGGAGGAGTAATCCAAAGAGAGAGGACAGTGGACAAGAAAGTAAAGGAATAGAGGAGGGGGATCAGAGGGAGATGATCGGCAGGTGAGCAGAAGAGAAGGGTGAAGGAGTGAGCCAAAAAGAGATAGAAAGAGAGGGAATTAGTCGGGGCATAAATTGCCGGAAGTTAGAGAAATCAATGTTCATGCCGTCAGTTTGGATGCTACAGAATCACAATATGAGGTGTTGCCATTCCATTCTGAGATTGACCTCATCATGTGGAGACCTTGGACAGACACGTGGGAATGGGAATGGAAATCGAGTTGAAATGGGTAGCCACTGGGACAACAATTTGAAAAGGAGGTCTCTGATCTGAAGAGATACCAAAATCATCCCGTTTCTGTAAAGTAACTCTCCCTCGTGAATGTCTGTGACCAGTCACTACTCTCAGTCAGAGCCCAGATGAGTATGGAGGACTGAAGAAGTGAACATGACCCCATCACTGATACCTGAGTTAACAGACCCTGCTGAGGTGGTGGTCAAACATGAGCCAGTTTCTCCATTCTTTGATCCCTGGAGTTCCTGAGTTGTGCCTGGCTGGGGTTCTGCTTTTGAGCTTGAAGAATCTGCTGGGGTGGTGGTCAAATCCAGGCAGGTTCTCCAATTGTTGAGACTAAATGAACACAGACTGACATGAGACTTGGTACCTGAGGATGTGTCTCCCGCTGGGACAGAGGACAGTTCCTGGGTGTGCTCTGTAGTAGTCAATCCTGTAGACTGTTCCAGTGTTGAAAACTCCAGGTCTGGAACAAAGTAACAGAGACATGGGAAATGGACAGAGCATAAACAACACAACAGGGACAATAATTTGTCCAGACGAGGAATTCTGCAGATGTTGAAAATCAGACAAACAGACAAAATGCTGAAGGAACTCAGAAGGCCAGGCGAGCACCTCTGGAGAAGAATAAACAGACGATGTTTTGGGCTGAGACACTTCATCAGGACTGGAAGGGAAGGGGGCAGAAGCCACAATAAGAAGGTGGACAGTGGACAAGCTGGTAGGTGATCAGTGAAAATAAAAGAGTGAGACTGTGTGTGGGTGAGTGAACAGGATGATGACAGAAGCAGGGAGTGACATATGAAACGAAAAGAGTGAGACTGTGTGTGGGTGAGTGAACAGGATGATGAGAGAAGCTGGGAGGTGATCAGTGAGTCCAAAAGAGTGAGACTGCGTGTGGGTGAGTGAACAGGATGATGAGAGAAGCTGGGAGGTGATCAGTGAAACCAAAAGAGTGAGACTGTGTGTGGGTGAGTGAACAGGATGATGAGAGAAGCTGGGAGGTGATCAGTGAGTCGAAAAGAGTGAGACTGTGTTTGGGTGAGTGAACAGGATGATGAGAGAAGCTGGGAGGTGATCAGTGAAACCAAAAGAGTGAGACTGCGTGTGGGTGAGTGAACAGGATGATGAGAGAAGCTGGGAGGTGATCAGTGAGACCAAAAGAGTGAGACTGTGTGTGGGTGAGTGAACAGGATGATGAGAGAAGCTGGGAGGTGATCAGTGAGTCCAAAAGAGTGAGACTGTGTGTGGGTGAGTGAACAGGATGATGAGAGAAGCTGGGAGGTGATCAGTGAGACCAAAAGAGTGAGACTGTGTGTGGGTGAGTGAACAGGATGATGAGAGAAGCTGGGAGGTGATCAGTGAGTCCAAAAGAGTGAGACTGTGTGTGGGTGAGTGAACAGGGTGATGAGAGAAGCTGGGAGGTGATCAGTGAGACCAAAAGAGTGAGACTGTGTGTGGGTGAGTGAACAGGATGATGAGAGAAGCTGGGAGGTGATCAGTGAAACGAGGAGTGAGACTGTGTGTGGGTGAGTGAACAGGTGTTCCGGTGGAACATCACTGGTCACCATCCTCCATGCAGAAAACGAAGCATCTACAACCACATTTTGCCTTCGATGGACAAGCCATTCTGGATCCACAAAGCAAAATCTCCTTGGATCCCATGCCTCCATATTTTCTAAAGGAGCTTGCATTGGGAACCTTATCAAATATGCTCATGAAATCCAGATACACTATATCCACTGCTCGACCTTCATCAATGTGTTATGTTACATCGACAATAAAATTCAATCAGGCTTGTAAGACATGACCTGCCTTTGAAAAAGCCATGCTGACTATGCCTAATGAGGTTATGTCTCTCCAAATGCACATTGTAACGTTCTCCTTCGGGAACGTCGAACGCCGAATTCAACGTCGAGATAAACCACGGTCAATGAAAACCAGGTCCCAATAAGTTTAACCATTTACTGTTCACTCTTCACATTAACATATGGTGAAAACTGTTAATAAAACAATACAAGATTGATACAGTATTTGTTCCTTTCTTAATATCACATTTCAATTGTAAATACTTGTAAAGGTGACTATAACTACATTACACTAAGATGCAGTATACAGGCAGAGTTTACCTGCGCCATTGACTACTTTAAATACACTTCAATGCAAACTATCCGCAACTCTTTAACTAACGAAAACATAAACATTATCGACCGTCGTTACTTTTAACAGGATCGGCGTTAACATCTTAGTTCAATATATCGATTATCTATTAACTTACAGCGTTGCTCTCACTCTGATTTCTAATGCTTGCAATACAACTTCTGCTCAGGTGTGCCTCGTGGTGAGCCCCCACCCTCGCGTTAATTTCAAACCGGTATTTTCCCACAAGACGCGGCAAAACCGGATGTGACGTCATCGCACACCGATATATTTTACATGCAATGAATATACTTTAAACGCTTCTAATTCTATCTAGAAAATACTAACAAATGAATTACTAAGCGAAAATATTATAAACTAAATAACTGTCGTAAAGACAACACACACATAAATCCTGCCTCTCGGGATCTTCTCCAACAACTTGCCCACCACTGAAGTAAGACTCACTGGTGTATAATTTCCTGGGTTATCTCTCCTCCCCTTCTTGAACAAGGGAACAATGTTTCCAACCTTCCGACCCTCTAGTACTTCTACCATCCCTATTGACAATGCAAATATCTTCACCAGAGGCTCAGCAATCCTGTCTCGCTTTCTCTGTAATCTGGGGTATATCTCGCCTGGTCCCGGCGATTTATCTAAATTAATATATTTCAAAAGCTCCCGCACATTCGCTTTTTTAATGCCTATATGCTCAAGTGTTTCAGTCTGCTGTAAGTCATCCCATAATTGCCAAGGTCCTTTTCACTAATGAATGCTGAGGTAAAGTATTTATTATGTTCCTCCGCTATCTACTCCGGCTCCATGCACGTTTCCACTAACGCTCCTGACTGGTCCTATTCTCCCACGGCTCATCCTCTTGCTCTTCACATTCTTGTAGAATGCCTTGGGGTTTTCCTTAATCCTGCTCACCAAGGCCTTCTCATGGCCTCTTCTAGCTTTCCATAGAACCACAGAACATTATAGCACAGAAACAGGCCTTTTGGCCCTTCTTGGCTGTGCCAAATCATTTTTCTGCCTAATCCCACTGACCTGCACCTGGCCCATATCCCTCCATACACCTCTCATCCATAAACCTGTCAAAGTTTTTCTTAAATGTTAAAAGTGAGCCCGCATTCACCACTTCATCTGGCAGCTCATTCCACACACCCATCACTCTCTGTGTGAAGAAGCCCCCCCATCTGGCTGAGTGTATCATCTATCCTTCTCAAACATTCCCAACAAGCTGTCATTACTTGTACACCAACCACCCCATCCTTTGCCTCTTCATTAGTTTAAAACCTCCCCAATAGCATTAGCAAACCTCCCTCCCAGGATACTGGTTCCCCTCCAGTTTAGGTGCAACCCGTCCCACTGTACAGGTCACCCCTTCCCCAGAAAAGGTTCCAAAGATCCAAGAACTCGAAACCCTGCCTCCTACACCAACTCCACAGCCATCTGCACTATCTTCCTGTTCTGACCTTCTCGAGCTCGTGGCAACAGGAGTAATCCCGAGATTACCACCGTGGAGGTCCTGCTTTTCAGCCTCCTTCCTAACTCCCTAAACTTACTGTGCATGACCTCAATCCCTCTCCTATCTCATTGGTACCAACATGTACCACGACCTCCAGCTGCTCACCCTCCCCTCCCAGAATATTCTGCAATCGCTCAGAGACATCCTGGACCCCAGCACCCAGGAAGCAACAAACTATCCTGGTGTCTCTTTTCCTGCCACAGAATCTCCTGTCTGTCCCCTGAACTATCGAGTCCACTGTGACTATTGCTCTGCCTGACTTCACCCTCCCCTTCTGAAGTTCAGAGCTGACCACAGTGCTATTGATCTGGCTGCTGCTGCCTTGCCCAGACAGGTCACCCCCCCCCAGCAGTATCCTACCTGTTGCTGAGGGGAATGGCCCCCAGGGGCACTCTACACTGACTTCCTTCTCCCTTTACCTCTCTCGGTGTTCACCCATCTGCTCCCCGAATTCTGCACTCTGGGTCTAACACCTGTTCACAAGTCGTATCTATCAATTGTTCTGCCTGCTGGGTATTCCTGAGTTCAACCATCTCCAGCTCCAGCTCCTTTATGGGGTCTTTCAGGAGCTGGAATCGGCTGCAGTCATCAGGGAGACTATCCGGTTCCAGGAATTCCCACATCCTACAGGGGGACCATAGAGAGGAGCTATAGGCAGGTAGTCACTCCAGGGCCTCGGGAGACAGAGAAGTGGGTAACAGTCAGGAGAGGGATGGGCAAGAGGCAGATGCTAGAGAGTACCCCTGTGGTGGTCCCCCTTAAGAATAAGTACTCCTGTTTGAGTACTGCTGGAGGAGACGGCCTACCTGGAGGAGGCAACAGTGGTCACGCCTCTGGGGCAGAGTCTGGCTCTGTGGCTCAGAAGGGTAGGGAAAGGAAGACGATGGCGGCAGTGATAGGGGACTCTATAGTTAGGGGGTCACATAGGTGAATCTGTGCACACAGAAAAGAAACGCGGATTGTAGTTTGCCTCCCAGGTGCCAGGATCCAGGATGTTTCTGATTGCATCCACGATACATTTAAGTGGGAAGGAGAACAGCCGGAGGTTGTGGTCCATATTGGTACCAACGATATAGGCAGGAAAAGGGAGGAGGTCCTGAAAACAGACCACAGGGAGATAGGAAGGAATTTGAGAAGCAGGGCCTCACAGGTAGTTATCTCCAGATTACTGCCTGTGCCACGTGACAGTGAGTATAGGAACAGAATGGGGTGGAGGATAAATGTGTGGCTGAGAGTTTGGAGCAGGGGGCAAGGATTCAGATTTCTGGATCATTGGGACCTCTTTTGGGGCAGGTGTGACCCGTATAAAAAGAACGGGTTGCACTTGAATCTGACGGGGACAAATATCCTGGCAGGTGGGTTTGCAAAGGCTCTGCGGGGGAGAGATAAAATAGAATTGCCGGGGTGTGGGAACCAAACTGAAGTGACGGAGGAAAGGGAGGTTGGGTCACAAATAGAGAAAGTTTGGATACAGTGCAAAAGGGAGGATAGGCAGGTGATAGAGAAGGGATGTGCTCAGACAGATGGTTTGAGATGTGTCTATTTTAATGCGAGGAGTGTTATGAATAAAGTGAATGAGCTTACAGCGTGGATCAGTACATGGATCTATGATGTTGTGGCCATTACAGAAACTTGGATGGTGCAGGGGTAGGAATAGCTACTTCAAGTGCCGGGCTTTAGATGTTTCCGAAAGAACAGGGAGGGAAGAAAAAGAGGTGGGAGCGTGGCACTGCTGATCAGAGATAGTGTCACGGCTGCAGAAAGGGAGGAAGTCATGGAGGGATTGTCTATGGAGTGTCTGTGGGAGGACGTTAGGGACAGGAAGGAGTCAATAGCTCTACTGGGTGCTTTTTTATAGACCATCCAATAGTAATAGAGACATCGGGGAGCAGATACAGAGACAGATTGTTGTGGTGGGAGATTTCAATTTCCCAAATATTGATTGGCATCTCCCTAGAGTGAGTGGTTTAGATGGGATAGAGTTTGTTATCTGTTTTCAGGCAGGTTTCTTGACACAATATGTAGATAAGCCTACAAGAGTTCTTCATCTGGTATTGGGAAATGAACCTGGTCAGGTGTCAGGTCTCTCACTGGGAAAGCATTTTGGAGATGGTTATCACAATTCTATCTCCTTTACCACAGCACTGGAGAGGGATAAGAACAAACAAGTTAGGGAAGTGCTTAATTGGAGTACAGGGAAATATGAGGCTATCCGGAAGGACTTGGAAGCATAAATTGGGAACAGATGTTCTCAGGGAAATAAACAGCAGAAATATGGCAAACATTCAGGGGATATTTGCGTGGAATTCTGCAGAGGTACATTCCAATGAGACAGGGAAAGGATGGTAGGGTACAGGAACCGTGGTGTACAAAGGCTGATGTAAATCTAGTCAAAAAGAAGAGCTTATGAAGCGTTCAAAAACCTAGGTAATGATAGAGATCTAGAAGACCATAAGGCCTGCAGGGAGGAGTTTAAGCATGAAATTAGGAGGGCCAGAAGGGGCCATGAGAAGCTCTTGGCCAATAGGAATAAGGAAAACCCCAAGGCATTCTACAAGTATGTGAAGACCAAGAGGATAAGACATAAGAGAATAGGACAAATCAAGTGTGACAGTGGGAAAGTGTATATGGAACTGGAGGAGATGGCCGGGTACTTAATGAATTCTTAGCTGCAGTATTCACTATGGAAGAGGATCTTGGTGACTGTAGGGATGATTTGCAGTGGACTTAAAAGCTTGAGCATGTAGATATTAAGGACGAGGATGTGCTGAAGGCTTTGGAAAGCATCAAGTTGGGTAAGTCACTGGGACCGGACAGGATGTACCCGAGGCTACTGTGGGAAACAAGGGAGGAGATTGCTGAGCCTCTGGCAATGAACTTGCATCATCAATGAGGACAGGAGAGGTTCCAGAAGATGGGAGGGTTGTGGATGTTGCTCCCTTATTCAAGAAAGGGAGTATCAATAGCCCAGGAAATTATAGAACAGTGAGTCTTACTTTAGTGGTTGGTAAGTTGATGGAGAAGATCCTGTGAGGCAGGATTTATGAACATTTGGAGAGGCATTATATGGTTATGAATAGTCAGCATGGCTTTGTTAAAGGCAGGTCGTGCCTTACGAGCAGATTGAACTTTATTAAGATGTGACATTGAAGAAGGTAGAGCCATAGATGTAGGGTATATGGATTTTAGCAAGGCATTTGATAAGTTACCACATCCAAGGCTTACTGAGAACATAAGGAGGCATGGGATCCAAGTGGACATTGCTTTGTGGATCCAGAGATAGCTTGCTAAAAGAAGGCAAAGAGTGGTTGTAGACGGGTCATATTCTACATGGAGGTCGGTGACCAGTGGTGTGCCTCAGGGATCTGTTCTGGGACCCTTACTCTTTGTGATTTTTATAAATGTCCTGGATGGGGAAGTGGAGGGATGGGTTAGTAAATTTGCTGATGCCACAAAGGGTGGAGGTGTTGTTGATAGGGTGGAGGACTGTCAGAGGTTACAGCGGGACAAGATGCCAATCTGGGCTGAGAAGTGGCAGATGGAGTTCAACCCAGATAAGTGTGAAGTTGTTCATTTCGGTAGGTGAAATATGATGGCAGAATATGTTATTAATGGTAAGACTCTTGGCAGTGTGGAGGATTAGAGGGTTCTTGGCGTCCGAGTCCGCAGGATGCTCAAATCAGCTGCGCGGGTTGACTCTGAGGTTAAGAAGGTGTATGGGGTATTGAATTCATCAATCGTGGAATTGAATTTACAAGCCGAGAGGTAATCTTGCAGCTATATAGGACCCTGCTCAGACCCCATTTAGAGTACTGTGCTCAATTCTGGTCACCTCACTACAGGAAGGATGTGGAAGTCATAGAAAGGGTGCAGAGGAGATTTACAAGGATGTTGCCTGGATTGGGGAGCAGGCCTTATGAGAATAGGTTGAGTGAACTCGGCCTTTTCTCCTTGGAGTGACGGAGGATGAGAGGTGACCTGATAGAGGTGTATAAGATGATGAGAGGCATTGATCGTGTGGATAGTCAGCAGGTTTTTCCCAGGGCTGAAATGACTAGCACGAGAGGGCATAGTTTTAAGGTACTTGGAAGTAGGTACAAAGAAGATGTCATGGGTAAGTTTTTTTTTACACAGAGAGTGGTGAGTGTGTGGAATGGGCTGCCAGTGACGGTTGTGGAGGCGGATACGATAGGGTATTTTAAGAGACTCCTGGATAGGTACATGGAGCTTAGAAAAATAGAGGCTATGGGTAATCCTAGGTAGTTCTAAGGTAAGGACATGTTCGGCACCGCTTTGTAGGCAAAGGGCCCGTATTGTGCTGCAGGATTTCTAGATTACTATCTTTCTATTCCACTATCATATCTGCCACCCTGCCTGCACTGTACGATGGGTAACAAAGACCAGATCGTTTAACCTGTTTCTTTGGCCTCAGCCTCTTCTTATCAAAGCCTGACAAATCCTACCCTCATCGCTGACCTACTCCCAACAATGGCTGCCCCGTTTGCCACTTCTGGACTTTTATTTCATTTGCAGTGCTCTGCTCCCTGCGCTGATCAGACCTCTGGAATGTTCGAACGTCTGTCTCCTCCTTCATCGCTACGGGTCGGGATGAAATTCTGGGACTGACCATGGGGATCAGCGTTCCCTTAGATGATCCCACCACCAATTCCTGAGCTGTGGACCATCCTGCATCCATTGTTTCTCCCCCCACCATCCCCACAACTGTCTACAGCTCCCTCTCAGCACTCCTCCTCCCTCCAGTCTCCATCTTGTATCCCAGACCTCTCTCCCATCCCCACCTACAATCTCCCTCTATTGTTCTCGTTTTCCTCCCTCCCTTCACTCTCCCTCCTCTCCACTTTCCCACCTCCCTCCACCCCAGTCATTCCCCTCTCACCCCTCCATTCTCTTCAACGCCCCCCTCCCTTGTGATGTTCATGTGATCACCATGTGTAACAGGGCAGCCGGGGGGGGGGGGGGGTGGATACAGGGACTCAAGTCACCGCATTGTAGCAAAGATGTGGAAGATTTAGAGAGAATGCAGAATAGATTTACCACGACGATGTCTGGATTAGAGAGCAGGTCTTGTCAGGAGAGGTTGAGTGAGTGAGGACTTTTCCCTTTGGAGTGAAGAAGGATGGGAGGTGACGTGATGGAGGTGTACAAGATGGTAAGAGGCATAGATCGTGCAGACAGCCAAACTTTTTTCCCTGGAAAGAAGTAACTAAAAGCAGGGGGTGTAATTTTAAAGTGACTGGAGGAAAGTAGAGGGTAAAGGTAAAGGTAAGTAGAGGTAAAGTTCTTTACGTGGATGAAAGTATGGGTAAAGGTAAAGGTAAGTAGAGGTAAAGTTCTTTACGTGGAGAGTGGTGGGTGTGTGGAACAGGCTGCAAAGGGTGGTGGTATAGACAGATACATCCGGGGTGTGTAACACACTCATAGGTACGTGGATGTCAGAGGTAAAGTTCTTTACGTGGAGAGTGGTGGGTGTGTGGAACACCCTGCAAAGGGTGGTGGTATAGACAGATACATCCGGGGTGTGTAACACACTCATAGGTCCCTGGATGACAGAAACATGGAGGGTTTTGTAGAAGTATGTATTTACTTCGATTTGTACTTCAGGGAGTGCAAAGCACAGAATCAAGTATCGCTGTGATGACTGGACGCTCTAGTATCAATTGTTGGTGGCAATAAAAGTAAAGGGGAGGGTTAGACTGATTTCAGAGTGTGTCTTCTCAACATTGTGGGCCGAAGGGCCTGTGCTGTGCTGTACTGTTCTGTGTTTTATGATCTCTGTCACAGGTCAGACTGGGCAGTTTCATTCTGACCCCGGTGTGAAGGGGGATACGGGAAAGGTGATCACAGACCACGGGCAGGGCAGCCGACTGGAAAACTCAGCCCGTGGTGTGTGTTGGTGACTCAGGACGTCCCAGAATTTCCCCACAACTACCACACTGCTGTGTCATGGGGGAACAGTGACCTACCTGTACAGTACACAGCGGTACCCACGGGTGTCGGCCACAGCCGATACACAAAGTAACCGGAGCAGTTTTTCAACCCGATCTCCCGTCTCCAGTAACAGGTGTTTTCACTCACAGTGAAGCAGACGGTCCTGGTCACCTCCCCCTCTCCCACGATGGGATGGGGACCTGGAATGAGATTTATAAACACTGTAAAATGTACCCGGTCCCACAGTACAGCGGGGAATGTGAATCAGGACCCACTGTAAATCAGTGGTTCACAACCCATGGTCCGGTCCGGCCTCAGTCAGCACTGAGCTGCTGCCCTCTCCCTCTCCACCCCACCCTCCCCACAGCAGCACCATCATCTTCTGAATGAGCCTCCCATGAGGGACTTTGTCAAACGTCTGGGGGATCTCACTGAAACCTATCTGAAGAGATCCGGGTCATCAGTCTGACACTCCCCAAAAATAAACAAGCCTCATTGATGTAAACTCTGACCCTACCGTTTAACCAGCCTGGGTACACCCCGGAGCAGTGATACTGTGGTACGACCGTCTCGGGAATCTTCCATCCTCCGGAACTGAAACAACAATCAGAGAGTCAGTCCCTGATCTGAGGGAGTTTATTCACTCAGGGAGACATGGGAAATTACACTCACTCTGTCCGTACCCTGTCTCTGGTCAATAACCCCCCAAACCTGGGAATTCCCTCTCTGTTGTACCTCTCCCTTGTCTCTACCCCAAGAATATGGGATCTCCCTTCTCCCTGTATTTACTCCCCATCTCAGTGTAGTCACTGATGATCCCGGTCTCCCTGCATTTCCCATTCACACACCCCTTGTTCCCCTGTTTACATTCCCCTTCTGTGTCCAGTTTCTCAGTGATTATCTTCTCACTTTACCTGTTAAATCTGTACCATCCCACTTCAAGATGTCCATCACTCATCCATTGTCCATGGGTACACTCAGTGTGGGAACAATCCGTGCTCCTCCAGGGCTGATCCAGGATGGTGCGGGTTCCACACGGATCACCGAGTGCGGAGTCTGTGACTGAGGAACACAACGGTGTTCAGTGTTAATGTACAGCTCACGTTCCCCATCCTCTTTCTCTGCCAACCACAACCCCCATCTGCACTTCCACCCTCAGCAACCCCCGGGCAACAATATTTATTTTTATTCCTCGAAGGGGCGTGAGTTTCAGAGGCTGAGCCAGTGTTGAACTGCCCCTCCAGAGGTTCCCTTGAGAAGGTGGTGATGGTGGCCTGTCCTTGGCCTGTTGCAATCCTTGATGTGTGGGGACACCCACAATGATGATCCGGAGTTCCAGGGTTTTGACCCAGTGACACTGAAGGAGCAGCAATATATTTCCAAGGCATGGCAATATGGAATTTGGATGGAAAGATCTGGAAATTTCCACAACCCGCAACTATCCATAGCCCTCTCTCAAAATCACCCCTCCACTCCAGCCCCCTCTCAACATCCCTCCTCCAGTCCACTCCCCTCCCAGCATCCCTCCTCCACTCCAGTCTCCTCTCAGCATCCCTGCTCGTCCATTCCTGTCTCAGCATCCCTCCTCCAGTCCCGTCCCGTCTCAACATCCCTCCTCCAGTCCAGTCCCGTCTCAGCATCCCTCCTCCAGTCCAGTCCTCTCTCAGCATCCCTCCTCCACTCCCCTCTCAGCATCCCTCCTCCAGTCCAGTCCCGTTTCAGCATCCCTCCTCCAGACCAGTCCCGTCTCAACATCTCTCCTCCACTTCCCTCCTCCACTCCAGTCCCCACTCAGCATCCCTGCTCATCCAGTCCAGTCCCAGCATCCCTCCTCCACTACACTCCCCTCTCTGCATCCCTCCTCCAGTCCAGAAGGGAATGACTCCCCCCCCCCCCCCACACACACCTGCAATCACCTCACTTCATCCCACACACCAGACCTTAATCCCATCCACCACCTCTGGCCTCCCTCCAATTTCCCTTCCCCTGATGTCTCCTACCCACCCTCCTTCCTCTCCCCATGGTCTTCCCTCCACCCCAATCTTTCCCCTCCCACCCCTCCACTCGCCTTCACTCTTCCCCATTCCCTCACTCCCCACCGTGGCCTTTACGATGTTTCCCTGCTCCCCATGTGTGTCAGGGCAGACTGGGTTGGGTGGTTCTGCTCACCTCATTATGGGAAGGATGTGGAAGCTTTCGAGAGTGTGCTCAGGCTTTTATCACTGGAGTGAAGGAGGATGAGAGGGGACTTGATAAAGGTATGAAGGATGGGACGAGGAATGGATTGAATGGACAGCCAGCTATTTCTCCCCCAGGACGGATGTGGCTAATACCAGGGGCCATAATTTTCAAAGCTAAGTTTTTTCTTTTTTTTTACACACAGAGAGTGGTGGGCACATGGACGTCTTGCCAGGGGTGGTGGTAGATTCAGATATATTAGGGGTTTTTAAGAAACTGAGATTAATATTGACATTATCAACACTGGTTCAGGAGACTGATGAAGGGTCGTGTGGGAGCTAAGGCTCCTGTACCTCCTTCCCGATGGCAGCTGTAAGAAGAGAGCATGGACTGGATGGTGGGGTCCTTGATGATGGATGCTGCTTGCAGATGTGTTTAATGGTGGGGAGGGCTTTTCCTGTGATGGACTGGGCTGCATCCACTACTGTTCTGATCTTGGGCATTGGTGTTTCCATACCAGGCTGTCATGCAACCAGTCAGAAATACTCTCCACCACACATCTATAGAAGTTGGTCAAAGCTTTAGGTGACAGATTGAATCTGTGCAAACTTCTCAGGAAGTAGAGGAGCTGCCATGCCTTCTTTGTAATGACACTTACATACTGGTCCCAGGACAGATCCTCTTATCGTACAAGATGTCTGTTCAAGAGTCTGATGACAGTGGGGGTAGATGCTGTCCTTGAGCCTGGTGGTACGTGCTTTCAGACTTCTGTATCTACTGCCCGATGGGAGGGGAGATGAGAGAATGTCCGGGGTGCTGGTTGCTTTAATGAGGTAGCGAAAATGGGTAAGCTGTGTCTGTCTGTATGTCTGTGTATGTCTGCTGTGAATCCAGAACAATGCACAGAAAATGCTGAAGGTCCATCAGCATCTCTGGAGGAGAATAAACAGTCGAAGTTTTGGGCCAAGTTACTTCTTCAGGACTGGAAAGGAAGGGGGCAGAAGCCCGAATAAGAAGGTGGAGAGTGTACAAGCTGGCAGGTGATAGGTGAAGCCAGGCAATGAGAAGATATCTGGGTGTGTGATCAGGTTGATGCGAGAAGCTGGGAGGTGATATGTGGAAGAGGTAAAGGAATGAAGCAGGTGAAATCCAAAGAGACAGGACAGTGGACAATGGATTAAATAGATGGAGGAGGGGGACCAGAGGGAGGAGTTGGGCAGATGAGGAGAGGGGAAGGGCTAAGAGGAGAGCTAGAATGGGAGTGGAAAAAGAGGGAAGTGGGAGGGAGAAGAATTTACAGGATGTAAGAGAAATCGATATTCATGCCATCAGGTTGGTGGTGACCCTGACAGACTATGAGGTGTTGCTCTTCAAACCTGGGGGTGGTCTCATCAAGTCAGAGGAGGCCGTGGACAGTCATATCAGAAGGGAATGGTAAGGAGAATTAAATTGGGTAGCCACCAGAACAAGAATTTAACAAAGAGGTCTCTGATTTGAAAAGAAACCAAAACCATCTAGTCACCATTCACCACCTCTCCCTCCCAAAATTTCTGTGAGTGGACACGTCTCTCAGACAAAGTCCAGATGAATATCGAGGACTAAAGGAGGGAAAGATCATTCTATTCATTGACCCTCACAAACCCCATCATGAATAACTGAGCTCAGAGACCCTGCTAGGCTGGTGGTCAAACCCAGACCAGGCTCTCCTGTCATTGTTTCCTGGGCTTCCCAAGTTGTGTCTGACTGGGAATCTGTACCTGAGCTCACAGACCCTGCTGGGCTGGTGGTCAACCCTGGACCAGGCTCTCCGGTCACCGATCCCTGGCGTTCCTGAGTTGTGTCCGACAGAGGTTCTGCAATAAGTAAAGATACAATGGAAGGGTAAAGTAGTAAACAAGTTTTACATTCAATCAGGAAGGAACTCAATGGCAGGAACAGGAGGCTCAAGTCCAGGTTAAATCTGTCCTCTGAAATACACACACTCCCCTCTCCTTTGCTCTTTAATATCTCTACCCTTGTCTCTCAAATCCCTCTCCTCACATCTCCCACATTGCACTTCTCTCTCCATCCCTCTCACCCATTTTCTGCTGTCCACGTACTGAATTACTCATGATGAGAATCAACTCGTGCCAGAGCGAGGACCTGGACCCACTGTGATTTGCCTATCACAATAGCTCTACAAATCAAATCAAATTAAGGTTAATTATCATTCAAACCATACATGGATACAGCCGAACGAGACCGCATTCCTCTGGGGACAGGGTACAAAACATTCAAAATAGCAAGCAAACATTCAAAAACACTGAGTAACAGAGTTCAAAATATCGAGCAAAGAAGCATCTTCACTTGAAAAGGAAATCATACACAGTCCAAGTCCCTGAGAGACAATGTCCAGCAGTCGATGGTACTGTCTCCCGGCAGTGTACAGACACACGCAATCCAGCCTGTCAGTCCACCGCTCAAACACGATCGGGCAGAGAGGGGTGGACACAGAGAAAGGGGAGGAGTGATGGAGGTGGGAGGGGAGGATGATCACAGAGAGTAAGTGAGGATTGACTGTGAGGAGTTACACGGTGAATGATGAGACACAGAAACGACCGGAGTGGGATTTGAGTAATTCAGTACATGGACAGAAGGAAATGGGTGAAAACACACTTGAGAGAGGGATGGGGAGAGAGGTGGGATGCTGGAGTGGGAGGAATGAGGCGAGTGAAAAGAGAGTGATGACTGTGTGAGGAGAGTTGGGCAGAGAGATCAGTGAGAGGGAGAGGGATCAACTGGAGGGAGGGATGGACTGAAAAGAGAGTGATGCAGACAGAGTGAATGCCGAGAGAGGGGGATGTGAGGAGAAGGATTTGAGACAAGGGTGGAGGATTGGAGGAGGGGGAACAGAGGGAGATGATGGACAGGTGAGGAGAAGAGAAGGACCAAGATGGGAGCCGGAGTGGGGATGGAAATCGAGAGAAGTGGTAGGGGTAGAAATTACTGGAAATTACAGAAATCAATGTTTATGTCATCAGGATGGAGGCTACCCAGAAGGAATGTGAGGTGTTACCCCTCCATCCTGATTCTGACCTCATCAGGTGAGTGCAGGAGTCCTTGGACAGACACGTGGGAATGGGAATGGGGAGTTGAATTGGAATGGGTAGCCACTGGGACAACAATTTGGAAAGGAGGTCTCTGATCTGAAGAGATACCAAAACCATCCAGTCCCTGTTCAGCAACTCTCCCTGGTGAATGTCTGTGACCGGTAACTACTCTCAGTCAAAGCCCAGGAGAATATTTGGGGCTGAAGGAGAGAAAGATTGTTCCCTTCAATGATCCCCACCACAGTTACCCGAGCTCTCAGACCTTGCTGGGGGTGGGGGGGGTGGTGGGGTTGGTCAAACCCGAATCAGGCTCTCCAGTCACTGATATCCGGATTTCCTGAGTTGTGTCCGACTGGGAATCTGTACCGGAGCTCGCAGACCCTGCTGCGGTGATGGTCAAACCCAGACTCGGATCACTTGTCTCTGATCCCCTCTAATTTCCTGTTTAATACCTCCAACCCTTGTCGGCCAAATCCATCTTGTCACGTGTCCCTCTCTCTGTCTGAATCACTCTCCGGTCAGTCACTCCTTCCTTCCCCCAGTTGGAGTGTCCCTTTCACTAATCTCTCCCCGTCTCCCCTTCCCCTCGGCATCTCCCCGTCTCCCCCTCCCCTCAGACCCTCACCATCTCCCTCTCCCCTCTGCCCCTCCCTCTTTCCCTCTCCCCTCTCCCTCCCACCACTCTGCCCCTCCCCCTCCCCCACACCTCGGGCGCTCCCTGGGGTGGAGATGTCACGTGTCAGACCGTGATTGGAGAGAGTTCTGAGCATGTGCAGAAATCTGAGAAAGATCGAGAAACATCGAGAAGCCTGGCCCTGTGAGACTCGTGTGGTTTTGCTGCTGTTGTCAATGAAATTCTATTCTTCCAGAATATGTTTCGTTATTAGAAACCCCGGGAATACAACACCGGTCTCACTGTCCCCTCGGCCTCTCCCCATCTCCCCTTCCCCTCGGGCGCTCCCTGTCTCACCGTTTCCTCCATCCCTCCCTGTCACTGCCTCCCCTCAGCCTATCAGTTCCTCCCCCTCACCTCGGTCTCTCCCTGACTCCCTCAGCCTCAGCCTGTTCCACACCTCTCTCCCTCCTCAGGCGTGTCCAGACAGGTATATGTAGTGCACCACAGGGGGCAAAAGTTTAGGGGTAACACGAGGGGGAATTTCTTTACTCAGAGAGCGGTAGATGTGTGGAACGAGTTTCCAGTAGAAGTGGTAGAGGCAGGTTCATTTAAAATAAAATTGGATAGGTATATGGACAGGAAAAGAATGGAGGGTTATGCACTGAAAGCAGATCAATGGGCCTAGGTAAGAGTAAGCTTTCGGCACGGACTAGAAGGGATGAGATGGCCTGTTTCCGTGCTGTAATTGTTATATGGTTCATATATGTTTATCGGTTCTTGTGAATAACTCTGCAATGGATGGTCCCAAGCCCAGCAGTGAAAGGAGGAGGGTTGGCATCGGGCTAACATCCCGTAAAAACCTACAGCTTCATGAACGGTAACAGAAGCTCCAGACATCTCATTCCCGGGAGATGAAGGACACATCCAGAAGAAGGGCTACACCTGATGATAAAGTGAACGACTGACCCAGGATGGGAGACTCTGTTCAGCTGCTCCTGATGGCCGATGCTCCACTGCGGGAGTGGGCTTATATATCTAAAAAATGGATTTAATTTGGCTGTTTTTTACATTGATCAAGAGCACACCCTCAGAAAGCAAAGGCTCAGAAAGGTGGCATCCATCATCAAGGATCCTCAAACCCAGGACGTGCTTTCTTCTCATTGCTACCACCATGAGGAGCCTGAAGGCAGACATAATGTTTCAGGAACAGCTTCTTCCCCTCCGCCATCACATTTCTGAATGGCAATGAACCCATAAACATTACGACCTCAATATAACCGGAGACAGTCAGCAAGCACTCACACCACTGCAGCACAACATCACAAGTGTGACATTTAACAGGGTGGCATGCCGAACCTGAAGGAATGTGCTTGTTCTTTCCATAGATAATACGTTTTCTACGGGAGAATCGAAGATAATCGGGAAAAACAGTTTGTGTTGTTTTGTTGTTTGCTAACAGTTTTACAAATGGAGGGGCTGCAGTCGCCACCGACACTTCATTTGTTGGGGAACTGGAGAAACTTTAAACAACGTTTTGTGATTTATGTATCGGCGATCGGAGCAGATAAAATCAGGCCTCTCCCTCTTACCCCCTCCCCGTCCCCTCTGCCCCTCCCTTCCTTCCCCACACCTCTCCCATCCCTCCCTCGATTTCCTGTCAGCCTCACTCCAACCTTCACTCACTCACCCCTCACTCCCTCCAATTCCTGTCAGGCTCACTCCACCATCCCCTCACTCTCACCACTGCTCCCTCCATTTCCTGTCAGCCTCACTCCACCCTCCCCTCACTCTCACCCCTCACTCCCTCCATCTCCTGTCAGCCTCACTCCACCCTCCGCTCACACTCACCACTACTACCTCCATTTCCTGTCAGCCTCACTCCACCCTCCCCTCACTCTCACCACTGTTCCCTCCATTTCCTGTCAGCCTCCCTCCACCCTCCCCTCACTCTCACCACTGCTCCCTGCATTTCCTGTCAGCCTCACTCCACTCTCCCCTCACTTTCACCACTGCTCCCTCCATTTCCTATCAGCCTCACTCCACCCTCCCCTCACTCTCACCCCTCACTCCCTCCATTTCCTGTCAGCCTCACTCCACCCTCCCCTCACTCTCACCACTGCTCCCACCATTTCCTGTCATCCTCACTCCACCCTCCCCTCACTCTCACCGCTGCTCCCTCCATTTCCTGTCAGCCTCACTCCCCCCCTCCCCTCACTCTCACCGCTGCTCCCTCCATTTCCTGTCAGCCTCACTCCACCCTCCCCTTACTCCCTCCACTTCCTGTCAGCCTCATCCTCCCTCACTCCAGGGGATGGGTAGACTCTCTCCCGGCAGCTGACACAGCATTGTGGGCCGAAGGGCCTGTGCTGTGCTGTACTGTTCTGTGTTCTATGATCTCTGTCACAGGTCAGACTGGGCAGTTTCATTCTGACCCCGGTGTGAAGGCGGATACGGGAAAGGTGATCACAGACCACGGGCAGGGCAGCCGACTGGAAAACTCAGCCCGTGGTGTGTGTTGGTGAGTCAGGACGTCCCAGAATTTCCCCACAACTACCACACTGCTGTGTGACTGGGGAACGGTGACCTACCTGTACAGAACACAGCGTTACTCCAGGCTGTCGGCCACAGCCGATACACAAAGTAACCGGAGCAGTTCTTCATATTGATCCAAAGTCTCCAGTGACAGGTGGATCCACTAGAAGCGAAGCAGACGGTCCTGCTCACCTCCCCCTCTCCCACGTTGGGATGGGGACCTGGAATGAGATTTATAAACACCGTAAAATGTACCCGGTCCCACAGTACAGCGGGGAATGTGAATCAGGACCCACTGTAAATCAGTGGTTCACAACCCACGGTCCGGACCGGCCTCAGTCAGCACTGAGCTGCTGCCCTCTCCCTCTCCACCCCACCCTCCCCGCAGCAGCACCTTCATCTTCTGAATGAGCCTCCCATGAGGGACTTTGTCAAACGTCTGGGGGATCTCACTGAAACCTATCTGAAAAGAGCTGGGTCATCAGTTTGACCCTCCCCAAAAATAACCGAGCCCCACTGATGTAAACTCTGACCCTACCGTTTAACCAGCCTGGTTTCTCCCCGGAGCAGCGATACTGTGGTACGACCGTCTCGGGAATCTTCCATCCTCCGGAACTGAAACAACAATCAGAGAGTCAGTCCCTGATCTGAGGGAGTTTATTCACTCAGGGAGACATGGGAAATTACACTCACCCTGTCCGTACCCTGTCTCTGGTCAATAACCCCAATCCTGGGAATTCCCCCTCTGTTGTACCTCTCCCTTGTTTCTACCCCGAGAATGTGGGATCTCCCCTCTCCCTGTATTTACTCCCCATCTCAGTGTAATCACTGATGATCCCAGTCTCCCTGCATTTCCCATTCACACACCCCTTGTTCCCCTGTTTACATTCCCCTTCTGTGTCCAGTTTCTCAGTGATTATCTCCTCACTTTACCTGTTAAATCTGTACCATCCCAGTTCAAGATTTCCATCATCCATCCATTGTCCACCGGTACACTCAGTGTTGGAACAATCCCTGCTCCTCCAGGGCTGATCCAGGACGGTGTGGTTTACACACGGATCACCGAGTGTGGAGTCTGTAACTGAGGGACAGAACGGTGTTCAGTGTTAATGTACAGCTCACATCCCCATCCTCTTTCTCTGCCAACCACAACCCCCATCTGCACTTCCACCCTCATCAACCCCGGGCAACAATATTTATTGTTATTCCTTGAAGAGACGTGAGTTTCAGAGGCTGAACCAGTGTATAACTGCCCCTCCAGAGGTTCCCTTGAGAAGGTGGTGGTGGCGGCCTGTCCTTGGCCTGTTGCAATCCTTGATGTGTGGGGACACCCACAATGATGATCCGGAGTTCCAGGGTTTTGACCCAGTGACACTGAAGGAGCAGCAATGTATTTCCAAGGCATGGCAATATGGAATTTGGAGGGTAAGATCTGGAAACATCCACAACCCCCCACTGTCCATAGCCCTCTCTCAACATCACCCCTCAACTCCAGCCCCCTCTCAACACCCCTCCTCCACTCCAGTCCCCTCTCAACACCCCTCCTCCACACCAGCAGCCTCTCAGATTCCCTTCTCCGCTCCAGCCCACTCTCAATAGACAATTGACAGTAGCTGCAGGAGTAAGCCAGTCGGCCCTCCGAGCCAGCACCGCCATTCACTGTGATCATGGCTGATCGTCCACAATCAGTACCCCGTTCCTGCCCTCTCCCCATATCCCGTCACCCCGCTATCTATAAGAGCTCTATCTAACTCTCTCTTGAAAGCATCCAGAGACTTGGCCCCCACTGCCTTCTGGGGCAGAGCATTCCACATATCCACCACTCTCTGGGTGAAAAAGTTTTTCCGCATCTCTGTTCTAAATGGCCGACCCATTTCATCATCCCTCCTCTACTCCAGTCCCCTCTCAGCATCCCTCCACCAGTCCAGTCCCCTCTCAGCATCCCTCCTCCACTCCACTCCCCTCTCAGCATCCCTCCTCCACTCCAGTCCCCTCTTAACATCCCCCTCCACTCCAGTCCCCTCCCAACATCCCCCTGCCTCTCAACTCCCCTCTCATCATCACCCACTCCACTCCAGTCCCTCTCAGCATCCCTCCTGCACTCCAATTCCCTCTCAACATCCCCCTGCCTCTCGACTCCCCTCTCAGCATCCCTCCTGTACTCTTGTCCACTCTCAACATCCCGTCTCCACTGGAATCCCCTCTCAGCATCACCCACCACTCCCCTCTCAGCATCCCTCCTGCACTCCAGCCCCCTCTCAACAGCCCCCCTGCACTCCAATTCCCTCTCAACATCCCCCAGCCTCTCTACTCAGCTCTTAACATCCCCCTACAGTCCAGTCCCCTCTTAACATCCCCCTCCACTCCAGTCCCCTCTCATCATCCCTCTTCCACACCAATCCCAACAGCATCCCTCCTGTACTCTTGTCCCCTCTCAACATCCCTCCTCCACTCCAGTCCCCTCTTAACATCCCCCTCCACTCGTCCCCTCTAATCATCCCTCTTCCACACCAATCCCCACAGCATCCCTCCTGTACTCTTGTTCCCTCTCAACATCCCTCCTCCACTCCAGCCCCCTCTCAGAATCGCCCACTCCACAACATCCCTTCTTAGCATCCCTATTGCACTCCAGCCCCCTCTCAGAATCCCCGCCTCTCTATTCCCCTCTCAACATCCCCTCCACTCCACTCAGCATTCCTCCTCCAGTCCATTCCCGTCTCAACATTCCTCCTCCACTCCAGTCCCTTCTCAGCATCCCTCCGCCACTCCAGTCCCCTCTCAGCATCCCTCCTCCACTCTACTCCTCTCTCAACATCCCTCCTCCACTCCACTCTCAACTTCCCTCCTCTTCTCCAGTCCCCTCTCAGCATCCCTCCTCCACTCCACTCCCCTCTCAGCATCCCTCCTCCACTCCCCTCTCAGCATCCCTCCTCCACTCCCCTCTCAGCATCCCTCCTGCACTCCAGCCCCCTCTCAACAGCCCCCCTGCACTCCAGTCCCTCTCAACATCCCTCCTGCACTCCACTCAGCATTCCTCCTCCAGTCCATTCCCGTCTCAACATTCCTCCTCCACTCCAGTCCCCTCTCAGCATCCCTCCTGCACTCCAGTCCCCTCTCATCATCCCTCCTCCACTCCAATCCCCTCTCAGCATCCCTCCTCCACTCCAGTCACCTCTCAGCATCCCTCCTCCACTCTACTCCTCTCTCAACATCCCTCCTCCACTCCACTCTCAACTTCCCTCCTCTTCTCCAGTCCCCTCTCAGCATCCCTCCTCCACTCCACTCCCCTCTCAGCATCCCTCCTCCACTCCCCTCTCAGCATCCCTCCTGCACTCCAGCCCCCTCTCAACAGCCCCCCTGCACTCCAGTCCCTCTCAGCATCCCTCCTGCACTCCAATTCCCTGTCAAAATCCCCCAGCCTCTCTACTCACCTCTTAACATCCCCCTCCAGTCCAGTCCCCTCTTAACATCCCCCTCCACTCCAGTCCCCTCTAATCATCCCTCTTCCACACCAATCCCCACAGCATCCCTCCTGTACTCTTGTCCCCTCTCAACATCCCTCCTCCACTCCAATCCCCTCTCAGCATCCCTCCTGCACTCTAGTCCCCTCTCAACATCCCTCCTCCACTCCACTCCCCTCTCAGCATCCCTCCTCCACTCCAGTCCCCTCTTAACATGCCCCTCCACTCCAATCCCCTCTCAGCATCCCTCCTTCAGTCGAGTCCCCTCAGCATTCCCCCTCCACTCCAGTCCCGTCTCAACATCCCTGCTCTACTCCACTCCCCTCTCAACTTCCCTCCTCCACTCCAGCCCCCTCTCAGAATCGCCCACTCCACAACTTCCCTTCTTAGCATCCCTATTGCACTCCAGCCCCCTCTCAGAATCCCTGCCTCTCTATTCCCCTCTCAACATCCCCTCCACTCCACTCAGCATTCCTCCTCCAGTCCATTCCCGTCTCAACATTCCTCCTCCACTCCAGTCCCCTCTCAGCATCCCTCCTCCACTCCAGTCCCCTCTCAGCATCCCTCTTCCACTCCAGTCCCCTCTCAGCATCCCTCCTCCACTCTACTCTTCTCTCAACATCTCTCCTCCACTCCACTCTCAACTTCCCTCCTCTTCTCCAGTCCCCTCTCAGCATCCCTCCTCCACTCCACTCCCCTCTCAGCATCCCTCCTCCAGTCCCATCTCAACATCCCTCCTCCACTCTACTCCCGTCTCAGCATCCCTCCTCCAGTCCAGTCCCATCTTAACATCCCTCCTCCACTCCCATCCCCTCGCATTAGCAACCCTTGAGCACCAGTAATTTTGTTGATTTATTCATCAAAAGGGAGAGAGTTTCAGAGGCTGAGCCAGTGTATAACTGCCCCTCCAGAGGTTCCCTGGAGAAGGTGGTGGTTATAGTGAGCTGCCTTCCTGAACTGTTGCAAGCCTTGATGTGTGGGGACACCCACAATGATGATCCGGAGCTCCAGGGTTTTAACCCAGTGACACTGAAGGAGCAGCAATGTATTTCCAAGGCACAGTAGTGTGTGGCTGAGACAGAAACTTGCAGAAACTCCCCCACCTGCAATCACCTCGTTTCATCCCACACAACAGACCTTAATCCCATTCCCCAGCTCCGGTCTTCCTCCACTTTCACTTCCCCTGATGCCCCTCCCCACTCCCCTACCTCTCCCGATGTTCTTCCCTCCACCCCAGTCTTTCCCCTCCACTCTTCCCCATTCCCTTCCTCCCCACCATGTCCTTTACAATGTTTCCCTGCTCCCCATGTGTGTCAGGGCAGACTGGGCTGGGTGGTTCTGCTCACCTCATTATAGGAAGGATGTGGAAGCTTTCGAGAGTGTGCTCAGGATTTTATCACTGGAGTGAAGGAGGATGAGAGGGGACTTGATAAAGGTGTGAAGGATGGGAAGAGGAATGGATCGAATGGACAGACAGCTATTTCTCCCCCAGGACGGATGTTGTTAATACCAGGGGTCATAATTTTCAAAGCTAAGTTTTTTTCTTTAATTTTTTTTTTACACACAGAGAGTGGTGGGTGCATGGACGTCCTGCCAGGGTTGGTGGTAGATTAAGATATTGACATTATCCACACTGGTTCAGGAGCCTGATGGTTTGAAGGGTATTCTGGGAGCTAAGGCTCCTGTACCTCCTTCCCAATGGCAGCAGTGAGAAGACAGCATGGACTGGATGGTGGGGTCCTTGATGATGGATGCTGCTGGTAGATGTGTTTAATGGTGGGGAGGGCTTTTCCTGTGATGGACTGGGCTGCATCCACTACTGTTCTGATCTTGGGCATTGGTGCTTCCATACCAGACTGTCATGCAACCAGTCAGAAATACTCTCCACCACACATCTATAGACGTTGGTCAAAGCTTTAGGTGACAGACTGAATCTGTGCAAACTTCTCAGAAAGTTGAGGAGCTGCCATGCCTTCTTTGTAATGACACTTACATACTGGTCCCAGGACAGATCCTCTTATCGTACAAGATGTCTGTTCAAGAGTCTGATGACAGTGGGGGTAGAAGCTGTCCTTGAGCCTGGTGGTACGTGCTTTCGGACTTCTGTATCTGACCCATGGTTGCACTCTGTCCCTAAAACCATTTCCTACGAACTGATAACAAGGCCTATATCTGAGGCAAGATCTTGACACAGATCGCAGTAGGGTGTCATTTTGACCATCTATTCTGCAACATTCCCCAGACACCATCTTGACCATCTATTGTACAACACTCCCCAGACACCATCTTGACCATCTATTGTACAACACTCCCCAGACACCATCTTGACCATCTATTGTACAACACTCCCCAGACACCATCTTGACCATCTATTGTACCACACTCCACAGACACCATCTTGACCATCTATTGTACAACATTCCCCAGACACCATATCAGGCACCATCTTGAATCAGTCAGTGGATGTAAATAATGTCGAATGGGTTGGGTGGTGGTGGGTGGAGAGAAGCTGTCAACATCTCTGAAGATCTATTCTGTGCCCCACACATTGACCCAATCATGAAGAAGGCATGCCAGCAGCTATAACTGATTATAAGTTTGAGGAGATTTGCTTTGTTACCAAAGACTCGAGCAAATTTCTACAGCTGTGCCTTGGAGAGCATTGCAACTGGTTGTATCACCATCTGATATGGAGGGGCCACTGCACAGGATCGGTAAAAGCATGGTGTCAAGATGAGGCCACCCTCAAGGTGGAGGAGCAACACCTCATATTCCATCTGGGTACCCTCCAACCTGATGGTATGAATATCCATTTCACTTTCCGGTGAACAAATTTAACTTCACTTCCTTCCTATATTCACATTCAGATCTTTTACTTCTCACCTGCTTTAAACTTCCCCAGGTCTCCTCCTCTTTCCGTTTCCCCAATGGTATTCACTCTCCTCTCCTATGAGTTACTTTCTTCTCCAGCACTTGACCTTCCCAACCTCCTGGCTTCGCCTGTCACCTTCCAGTTTCTCACTTCACCCTCCCACTCACTTACCTCCCCCCTCACCTGGCTCCACCTATCACCTCACAGTTTCTCACTTCACCCTCCCACTCACTTACCTTCCCCCTCGCCTGACTCCACCTATCACCTCCCAGCTTCTCACTTCACCCTCCCACTCACTTACCTTCCCCCTCGCCTGGCTCCACCTATCACCTCCCAGCTTCTCACTTCACCCTCCCACTCACTTACCCTCCCCCTCGGATGACTCCACCTATCACCTCTCAGCTTCTCACTTCACCCTCCCACTCACTTACCCTCCCCCTCGCTTGACTCCACCTATCACCTCCCAGCTTCTCACTTCACCCTCCCACTCACTTACCTCCCCCCTGGCCTGGCCCAACCTATCACCTCCCAGCTTCTCATTTCACCCTCCCACTCATTTACTCCCCACCTGGTCTGGCTCAACGAACCACCTCCCAGCTTCTCACTTCACCCTCCCACTCACTCACCTTCCCCCTCGCCTGGCTCCACCTATCACCTCCCAGCTTCTCACTTCACCCTCCCACTCACTTACCCTCCCCCTTTGCCTGACTCCACCTATCACCTCCCAGCTTCTCACTTCACCCTCCCACTCACTTACCCTCCCCCCTCGCCTGGCTCCACCTATCATCTCCCAGCTTCTCACTTCACCCTCCCACTCACTTACCTTCCCCCTCACCTGGCTCCACCTATCACCTTCCAGCTTCTCACTTCACCCTCCCACTCACTTACCTACCCCCTCGCCTGGCTCCACCTATCTCCCCCACAGCTTCTCACTTCACCCTCCCACTCACTTACCTTCCCCCTCACCTGGCTCCACCTATCACCTCCCAGCTTCTCACTTCACCCTCCCACTCACTTACCTTCCCCCTCGCCTGGCTCCACCTATCACCTCCTAGCTTCTCACTTCACCCACCCACTCACTTACCTTCCCCCTCGTCTGGCTCCACCTATCACCTCCCAGCTTCTCACTTCACCCTCCCACTTACTTACACCTGGCTCCACCTATCACCTCCCAGCTTCTCACTTCACCCTCCCTCTCTCTTACCTCCCTTGTCGCCTGGTTCCACCTATCACCTCCCAGCCTGTGTTGCTTCTCTTCCCCCCACCTTCTTATTTCAATTTCCCCAACCCCGTCCTTTCCTGTCCTGATGAAGGGTCTCAGCACAAAACGTCCACTGTTCATTCCTCACCATGGATGCTGCCTGACCTGCTGAGTTTCTCAGCATTTTCCACAGATTTTCAGCATCTGCAGAATCTCGTGTGTTTGTAACTGACATGGGCAGTAGGTACGAGGGAGGGAGGGAAGGAGGGAGAGGACACAGTATGAACACAGAATGTGTACAGGGCTGTGCCACATGAATTTGATACAGGGGCACAATTGAGAGCATCCTGACTGGCTGCATCAGTGCCTGGTATGGGAACTGTACTTTCCTCAATCGCAGGACTCTGCAGAGAGTGGTGTGGACAGCCCAGAACATCTGTAGATGTGAACTTCCCACTATTCAGGACATTTACAGAGACAGGTGTGTCAAATGGGCCCGAAGTATCATTGGGGACCCGGGTCAACCCAACCACAAACTGTTCCAGCTGCTACCATCCGGGAAACGGTACCACAGCATAAAAGCCAGGACCAACAGGCTCCAGGACAGCTTCTTCCACCAGGCCGTCAGACTGATTAATTCATGCTGACCCAACTGTATTTCTATGTTATATTGACTGTCCTGGTGTACATACTATTTATTACAAATTACTTTAAATTGCACTTTGCCGCTTCAGACAGAGACGTAACATAAAGATTTTTACTCCTCATGTTTGTGAAGGATGTAGGAAATGAAATCAATTCAATTCTCGTCTCCCTCCGTCCACAGTCTCTCTCTACCTCCATCTCCCCTCTAACTTTCACAAACTCCCTCTCCCCTCAGTCTCTTCCTACCTCCCTAACACCTCGATCTCTTCCTCACTCCTCGGTCTCTCCCTACCCCCTCTCTCCCCCCCCACATAATTCCATCTACCCTAGATCACTGCCACCCACCCCCCTTGGTCTCCTTCTCTCTATCTCCGCATCCCCTCGGACACCACAACCTCACCCTCGCCTCCCTCATTTCTTCACCCCTTGGCCTCCTCCAACATTTCTTTCCCCTCAGCCCCTCCCTACTTCCCTATCACCTCAGTCTCTCCCTACTTCCCTATCCCCTCAGTCTCTCCCTACTTCCCTATCCCCTCAGTCTCTCACTACCTGCTTCTCCCCTCAGACTTTCCCAACCTCCCCATCCCCTTAGTCTCTGCGTACATACCTCTTCCCTCGGTCTCCCACAATCGACATCTCCCCTCCATCCTTCCCTACCTCCCACTCCCCCTGGTGTCCCCCAACCTCTACCCTCAGTCGCACCCCAACATCCCCTACCCTTCTTCTCTCGTTATGTTTTCCCCACGGTCTCTCCCCACCTTATTCGTGCCTCAGCCTCTCCCTACCACCCTCTCCCCTCAAACTTGCTGTACCCTCTCCCCACCTCTACACGTCCTCACTCTGCCTCCCTTCAATTTCTCCCTACCATCATCCCCTCTGGTCATTCCCTTTCTTCCTCTCCTGAGTTGCTCCCTACCTCCCTTTTCACTCACACACCCTACTACCCTCCATTTCTTCCTACCATAGTCAACTCCACCTACCCCTCTCCCACCTCGGTCTCGCTTTTCCTCCATATCCACCAAACTCCTACTTCCCTCAATCTCTCCCTTCAGACTCCTCCAACCCCTTTCCCTCAGACTCTCCCTACCTCCCTCACCCCTCGGTCACTTCCTACCTTCCTCACCCCTCGGTCTCTGCCTCCCTCTCTATTCGGAATCTCCACACTACCCCCTCCACTCGGTCTCCTCCTAACTTCGTCTCCCCTTTGTCACTCTCCATCTGCCTCCCTCCTTTGGTCTCCCTCTGCCACCCTTTCCCTCAGTCTCTCCCTACCCTCTCCTTCCTCAGTCCCCCCAACCTTCCCCTCCACTTGATCTCTGCATACATCCCTCTCGGTCTCTCTCTATCTCTCTTTCCCTTATTCACACTTCCCTCAGGCTCTCCACTTGGCTTCTCCCTACCTCCCTCAGCACAGTCTCTACCTCCTTCACCCCTTGATCTCACCCTTACTCACTACTCCCTTGCTGTTCCCTCACACTCTCTCCCCTTGGTGCCTCCCTCCCTCCCTCCCCAAGGTCTCACCCTTCGGATACTCCCTACCTCCATCTGTCCTCGGTCCATCCTTACCTCGTACTCCCCTTGAATTCTCCCTTACTCCCTCTCCACACGGGGTCTCCCTCCCTCTTACCTCATACTCTTCTTATATCCAACCACTCCATCTCTTCCTCCCTCGCAATCTCTCCCCTTGTTCCCTCCCTCATGCTCTCTCAGCCTGGGGTCTCTCCCTTCCTGAGTACCTCTACCCTCCGAGTCTTCTTTACCTCCCCCCCCTCGGTCCCACACATCTCTCCCCTCCTCTCGGTCCTCTCCAGCCTCTCCCCACTCCCCTCAGTCCTCCCCTGCCTCACCCTCTCCCCTCGGACAGACCCTCTCCCCTTGGCCGTCTCTACCTCTCCATCTCCCCTCGGTCCATCACCACCTCCCTCTCCCCTTTGGACTCTCGCCAACTGCCTCTCTGCCCGGTCTCTTGGCACCTCCCTCTCCCCCTGGTCTCTCCCTACATCCCTTTCCCCTCAGACTCTGACTACCTCACTCTCACTAACTCCCTCTCCCCTCAGATCACTGGACCCGAAGTGCTCCCCACCACATACCTCAGTCACCTGACCTATCTCATTCCCCAACAGGAGATGAAACACTGCCACTTCTCTAGCTGGTACCTCTATGTATTGCTGCAAAAAACTATCCTGCACACATTTTACAAACTCCAAACCATCCAGCCCTTTGACAGAATGGGCTTCCCAGTTTATGTGTGGAAAATTAAAATTTCCCACAATCACAACCTTGTTCTTATTACTGTTACATATCCCGTAACTGGGTCACTTACCAGCAAAGATAGAGAGGTCCGTTGAAGTCTGATGGTACTATTTTTAAGAGTATTTATTGATAAAAATACACAAAAATAATATTAATGCAAACATACAGATAATATACGTCATCAATACTAAATCTAAAAGCTCGGGTATAATAATAATCCATAAGAAATAGCTCTATCGTTGTCTAGGGGATAATGTATTGTCCGATGGAAATATAAAAGTCACTTTGGTTCAATCAAGCTGCAGCATTTTGGTTTGAGAGAAAGACGGGTTGCCCAGACCTTTTATGATGTCAATCCTTCGAGAGTCGTTGGGAGTTGATTTCCCCGTTGTTAGCTAAAAACCGTTCTTCCGTGGTAGAGGACCACCAATTCCGGGGCAAATGGAAACGGACGCACGTGGCCTTCCCACTGGCTTTTGCTATTATGGGATCGCTAGCGTTTCTTCTGGTGCGTCTGAGGGGCTGTTCCCACAGACCCTCTTTTATCCTGACTCACAGGGTCGCAGATGTCAATCAGGTAGGGATGATGCAATCCCTCCACCAACCAGCCCACTTTGCCCGAGGGCTTCCACGAAGCACAGTACTTTAATACACAATTCCGTCTTCAAGAGACAATGGCCGTTTCCCCGTAGCTTTATATCGCCGGAGGGGTCAAGACACTCCAAACGTCTCTTTCTCATTTCCTGGGTCTTCTGAACTGACTCAATAGTGATCTTGTGATTCTCACAAAGGAGGGGGCTACCCCACACCCTTTGGCCCCTCAGAGCTGTAGTACATTCATAACACTACAAATATCTGCCATCTCCTAACAAATTTGCTCCTCCAATTCTTGCTCCCCATTAGCTGGTCTGTAATACACCTCTGTAAGTGTTACTACACCTTTCCTATTCCTCAATTCCATCGAAATAGCCTCCCGAGATAAGCCCTCTAATCTATCCTGCCAGAGCACTGCTGTAATATTTTCTCTGACAAGCAATGCAACAGCTCCCCCTCTTGCCCCTCCAATTCTATCACACTTGAAGCATGAAATCCAGGAATATTTAGTTGCCAATCACACCCCTCCTGCAACCATGTTTCACTAATAGCCTCAACATCGAATTTCCAGGTATCAATCCATGCTCTAAGTTCATCCACCTTTCTTACAATGCTCCGATCATTAAAATAGATGCATTTATGAAACTCTACACCTCTTCCTCTCTGTATATCTGTGACAGTGCAAAACAACTTTATTATAATTTTCTTCCTTCTTCCCTACATCTTCGGTCAGAGTGCTCCCCTTCTCTATCACCTGACTATCCTCCCTCACACTGTCTACTAGCTTTCTCTATTTGTGAACTAACCTCCTCTACCCTAGTCTCTTCAAATTGATTCCCACTCCCCAACCATTCTAGTTTAAAGTCTCCCCAGTAGCCTTAGCAAATCTCCCCACCAGAATATATTGGACCCTTAGGATTCAAGTGTAAACTGTTCTTTTTGTACAGGTCACACCTGCCCCAAAAGAGGTCCCAGTGGTCCGGAAACTTGAATCTCTGTCCCCTGCTCCAATCCCTCAGATACGAATTTATCCTACACGTCATTCTATTCCTACTCTCACTGTCGCGTGGCAGAGGCAGTAATCCAGAGATTACTACCTTTGTGGTCCTTCTCAACTCCCTTCCTAACTCCCTATATTCTCCTTTGAGGATCTCTTCCCTTTTCCTACCTATGTCATTGGCACCTATATGTACTGAGACCTCTGGCTCCTCACCCTCCCACTTCAGGATATCTTGGACGTGATCAGAAACATCCCGGACCCTGGCACCAAGGAGGCAAACTACCATACGTGTCTCCTGATTACATCTACAGAATCACCTATCTGACCCCCTAACTATCGAGTCCCCTATTACTACTGCCTTCCTCTTCATTTCCCTACCCTTCTGAGTTACAGGGCCGGACTCTGTGCAGGAGGCACGGCCACTGTTGCTTCCCCCAGGTAGGCTGTCCCCCACCCCCCAACAGTACTCAAACAGAAGTACTGATTGTCAAGGGGTGCAGCCACAGGGGTACTCTCTTGTACCTGACTCTTCCCCTTCCCCCTCCTAACCGTGATCTGTAACTCCTCTCTATCAACTCTTCGCTCTCCCTGACCAGATGGAGATTATCGAGCTGCAGCTCCCGTTCCCGAACACGGTCCCTTAGGAGCTGCAGCTCGGCACGCCTGGTGCAGATGTGGACGTCCGGGAGGCTGGGAGACTCCAGGACCTCCCACATCCGACACCGAGAACAACAAGCTGCCCTCACACTCATACTTCCCCCTTTCCTCAAATAACAGGAAAAACTGAAAACTAAACCTACCTTCCGCCTAAACCCGTTGAGCCAAAGCCCTTAAGCCTTCCCACTGCTCCCGGCTCACTCCGCTGCCCGCAGTATAAGGCTGTGTTCCTTTTAAATCTTCCCCACTTCACTGCCCGACATCACACGCCTCGCAGTCCTGACTCTCTTAACTCAGATGAGAAGAAGAAAAAATCAAAATGGTTCCTGCCGCCACACTCTCGTTCTGATCCTCTGACTTCCTTCTCCAAGAATAAGTTTAACTTCGGTCTCTTCCCATCTCGCTCATCCCTTGGTCTCACCATAACTCCCTCTCTACTAGGTTTCTCCTCACCTCATTCACCCCTCCTCCGCTCCCTACCTCATTCCCTCCTCGGTCTCTCCTTACCTTGCTGTCTCCAACTCACTCTGCCCTCAGGCTCTCCCCAAGTCATTCGCCCCTCACTCTGCCAAACTCCTTGTCCCCATGTTCTCTGTCTATCTCTGTCTCCCCTCGTCTCTCCCTGCCACCCTCTGCCTCGGATTCTCCCTACCTTCCTTTTTCCTCATTCTCTCCCTACTTTCCTCTCCCTCGGTCTCTCATTACCACTGTCTCCCTTCGGAGCATCCATTCCCCGTCTCCTTTGGTCACTTTCTAACTCTCCCTCCACGGTCTCTCCCTACTACCATTCACCCCAGGTCTACTCCCATCTCCCTCTCCTCTGGGTGTCATATACAGTGCTTTGAAAAAGTATTCAGTCCCCACAACTATTTTCATGCATTACCTACCGGTACTCTGTTTCTAAATTTAAAATATATCGAAGTGGGATATTTTGAGCTAATCCATGAAACAGTGTGCATCATGTCCAATCAAAAGAAAATTCCAAATCCAGTCAACAATTTGCTGAAAATTAAAAACAAAAGTTGTGAGGCTGAAAAAGTATTCATCCTCAACTCACCACATTTGCTGATGGAGAAAATTGGAGTATTATTTAAATAAATACCCCTGTCCTGGTAAGGGCCAACAGTATGGTAGATTTTCAACAGACCAAACCAAAAATGAAGACTAAAGAACATTCAAGACAAGTGATAATATCGAAGCACAAATCTGGGGAAGGGTACAAGACCATCTCAAAGGCACTGAACATTCCTCAGAACTCTGTGTAGTCCATCGTGAATCAGTGGAAAAATACAAAACCACAGCCACACTGCCCAGGTCAGGCGATCTCTCTAAACTTAGTCACCGGAGAAGATTGGCACTTGTAAGAGAGGCTACTGTGACAACAGCAGTCACTCTGAGTGAGCTGCAGGAGTCAGTGCTCCACATGAAGTTCATGGCTCCACAATCTTTAAAGCCTTGCACAAAAGAAGTATTTAAGGAAGAATATCAAAGAAGCAGCCCGGCTAAAAAAAAGGCTTATCCTTGCCTGTAAATACTGCAAAGAGTCACACAGAAGAAACTGTAAAGGTGTGGAAGAAGGTCTTGTGCTCGGATGAGACTAAAGTGGAACTTTTTGGCCTCAACATTAAGCTGTACGTGAGGCATAAATCTAATATTGTGCATCAGCCAGGTAACCCCATCTATACTGGAATGTATGGTATCCCATCCTGCTAAGAAGATGATTTTCAGCAGCAGAGACCAGAAATCTAGTCAGGATTGATAGGACAATGAATGCTGCTAAATACAGAGAGATCCTGGATAAAACTTGCTAGCCTCTGCTGGACAGGTCAAACTGAGAGAAGTTCATCTTTCAGCAGGACAACAAGCCAAATCACACTGTCTTAGAACAGTTGGGGGCTGAATATTTTTACAACGTACTCTAAGCACTTGATGAAAATTTTTCTTTGTAATTTGAAGGACGACCATCCAGTTGCACTCACATCTACTGTGATGAAGTACTTTGAGAGGTTAGTCATGGCCAGAATCAACTCCAGCCTAAGCGAGGCCCTGGACCTGCTGCAATTTGCCTATCACCACAATAGGTCTACAGTGGATACAATCTCACTGGTTCTACACTCGGCCTTGGATCACCTGGACAATAGCGATACCTCTGTCAGGCGGCTGTTTATTGATTACAGCTCAGTGATCAACCATCATAGCCTCAGTACCAATCAACAACCTCCAAAACCTCCCTCTGTCACTGGATCCTTGACTTTTTTATCAGGATACTTCAGTCAGTGCAGAAGAAAAATAACATTACCTGCTCACTGACAATCAACACCGGCACACCGCAAGGATCAAACTCAGCCCACTGCTCGATTCTCTCTCCACACCAACAACTGTGTGGCTCGGCACAGCTCAATCACCATATATAAAACTGCCATTTACACAACTGTTGCCAGCAGAATTTGAGATGGTGATGGGGAGGCGTACAGGAGTGAGTGGATCAGCTGGTTGAGTGGTGTCGTAACAACAACCCTGCACTCAACGTCAGTAAGACCAAGAAAATGATTCTGGACTTCAGAAAGGGGAAGTGAAGGGAATACAAACCAGTCCTCATCGAGGGATCAGCAGTGGAAAGGGTGAGCAGTTTCAAGTTACTGGGTGTCAACATCTCTGAAGATCGATCCTCAGACCAACATATTGAGCCAATTATAAAGAAGGCCCAACAGTGGCTACATTTCATCAGGAGTTTGAAGGACTTGGTCTGACTCCAAATACACTCGCAAATCTCTACAGAAGTACAGTGGAGAGCATTCTAACTGGTTGTATCACCATCTGGTATGGAAGGGCCACAGCACAGAATCAGAAAAAGGTGCAGAATACTGTAAACTCAACCAGCTCCATCATGGACACAAGCCTCCCCAGCATCGAGGACATCTTCACAAGTAACGCCTCCAAACAGCAGCATCCATCATTAAAGACCCCGTCACCCAGGACATGCCTTTTTCTCCTTGCTACTGTCAGGGAGGTGGTACAGGAGCCTGAAAACACACACTCAACGCTTCAGGAACAGCTTCTTCCTCTCTGCCATCAGATCTCTAAATGGACAATGAACCCATTTACACCACTGTAAAAACTTTTTTTGTTCTGTCTTTGCACAACTTATTTTTTATTTAAATATATTTCTTGTTGTAATATATAGTTTTAATCTTGTATTGTAGTGGACTGGCACAAAACAACAAATGAGATGACATATACCAGTGGTATCAGACCTGATTCTGATCAATCAAACCCTTTCCTCCTCCACAGCTCTCCATTCTTCTACCATCCATGTGCCTATCTATGAGTTTCCTTACACACCCTATCAAATATTGAAAGGCTGGAGAGAGTGGACACAGAGACGTGTCCGATAGTGGAGGAATCTCGGACCAGAGGGCACAGCCTCAGAATACAACGACGTCCCTTTAGAACAGAGATAAGCAGGAATTTCTTTACCCAGAGTGTGGTGAATCACTGTACTTCATTACCACAGACGACTGTGGGGATCACGTCATTGGGGATACTTGTCCATTAATACAAATATCTAATTAGCCAATTACACTCTGCACATAATAAAGTGGTCACTGAGGACACACAGTGACACTGATTTCAAGAGCAACACACACAAAATTCTGGATGAACTCAGCAGGCCAGGCAGCAGAGATGGAAGAGAATAAACAGTCAACATTTCAGGCTGAGACTCTTCATCACGACTCGAAAGAAGGACTGTGGAAAAAAAAGATGGACTGCTCCTCTTGCTTTCCGGTCCTGATGAAGTAACTTGGCCCGAAATATTGACTCTTTACTCTTCTGCATATATACTGCCTGGCCTGCTGAGTTCCTCCAGCATTTTCTGCCTGTTGCTATTCACGGGGCAATTTATAACGACCAATTAACTGACTAACCGGTACATCTTTGGACTGTGGGAGGAAACCGGATCACCCAGAGGAAACCCACAGAGGGTGGTACGTATGCAGAATGAGCTGCCACTGGAAGTCATTGAGACAGGTACGATAATGACATTTAACAGGCACCTCTGACCCACGGTGATGCTTGCCTCTGTAACGTCACCCAGCTCCGCCCCTGACCCAGTCCGTCTCTCGTTCACACCGTCAGCCACCTCCCACTCCTGCACCCTGCTCTCCACACACTCTGCTGGCTGTGCCTGAAATTGCCCCCAACCCCTTTACCCACCACCATTCACTAATCTGGTTAAGTAACATACAACCCAACTTTGCTTTCACATCCCAACATAGCCTCACCTCTTCCACCCAGTGTAATCTCCTCCAGCCTCTGGACACTCCCTCCAGTCCCAGTCTCTCGGAGTGTAATCACTGCATTTCCAGCCGTGCCTTCTCCTCAGTCTTCAAGCCTGAGATTCTCTGCTGAAACCTCTCTGCCTCCCCATCTCCCTCCACTCCCTACTGTTGTTTCACCAAACCGGGTATCTGGACGTTTCTGATCACCAGCTCTAATGCCCTGTGTCCCAGTGTCAAATTGCATTCATAATGATCTCGAGGTCCCTTCAGTACTTTCCCCCCATTAAATACAGGCTGCCTTTGCTCGTCTACAGAAACAATAAATAACATCTACTCCCTCTTACTGTACACAGCACGCAGTTTGTCCCTACAAGACATTACTCACCCAGAAAACCCAGGATCAGCAGCACAACCCTCAGTTCAGCCGGTGACATTCTGGAAATGAAAGATTGGAATTAACTCAGTGAGAAATGACACACTGGGGCGGAGGACAAGGTGTAAATGTGAATGGGAACTGAGGATGGAAAGGGATATCCATCTATAGAGGGATAGATTCATCACTCCCTGACTAAGACCCCACGGACAGAGATGAGATCGCTCAGTGAGACCTCACTCACTCCCTTACTGAGACAGCAAAGACAGAGATAAAACCTCCCTCAGTGAGAACCCACAGAGACGAAATACCCCAGAGTTCCCAAGGAAGGAGGTGAGATCTCTCTCTTTCCCTCTCTCACTGGGATCACACATGCAGTGAGATCTCTGTGACTGAGACCCTAGACAGAGATGAGAAATCCCTTTCAGAAACCTCACAGGTGGATGAGACAAAGGAGCTCTATCTACCTTCATTTATATTTCTCTCTCTCTCTCTCTCTCTCTCTCTCTCTCTCACACACACCCACACACAAACACAGAACACAAGACAAATTTCCAGATTCAATCAGTTTGGTTGATGTCTACTCACGTGTGACTCCCAATGAGGTGTTGCTGGGTGAACTGGAGGGAGATGGGACCACCTACAACCTCCTCACTCTCTGCTGTGAGTGGTGTCAGGTCAACGACTACCTTCTGCACCAGCTTCTCGAAGCAATGAAGCCAGCGCGGGGCGGTGGATCAGTTGATGTATGATTGGAAAAAGTATGCAAAGCAAACAAACATCATCTAGCCTGAGGCTCTGTAATGAAGAGCCTATTGTTCCCAGTCAGTGAGCTTCCTCTAACAACCACAGTGATGGGTCAGTATTGAGCAGTGGGACAGGAATGGACACAAGTGCTGGAGAGGAAATAGTCACAGGATTACTGTCGCCAGGTTTATAATGGGTCAGTATTGTGGAGTGGAAGGTGTAGATTGTCTGTAATGGACAGCAGACATTAGAGGAGGAGTGGACACAGGATAAACCCCCGGTGAGGTTGGCAATGGGTCAGTAACGGGGAGTGGACCGTGTGCAGAGTCTGTAATGGAGAAGGAATTTAGAGAGAATTTTATGGAAGATGCAAAGATGCTTGTAGATAGTTAGGAAGGCAAATGGCACATTGATATTTATTGTATGGGGGGTGTTGGTCATAGAGTCATGGAGCATAGAAACAAGAACTTCGGCCCATCTAGTCCATGCCAGCCTGCTCCTCTGCCTCGTTCCCATCTCTCTGCACCCAGACCACAGCCCTCCAGACCTCTCTCATCTCATCCACCTATCCAAACTTTTCCTAAATGTTACAATTGAATTTACATCTACCACTTCCGTTGGCAGCTCGTTCCACACACACCACCCTCTGAGTGAAGTTCCCCCTCAGGTTCCTCTTAAATATTTCATCGTTCCCACTAAACACACCAGTGAATAAATTCCTAATGGATTCAAACTGTCCCTGTAACTCATGTCCTCAATTCCAAGCAACATCCTTGTAAATTTTCTATGCACTCTTTCAAGATAATTGATATCTTTACACATAACTTTGAAATCAGCATCACTAATATCTTTTACAACTTCAACATAACATCCCAACTCCTTCCTCAATGCCTGATTTATGAAGGCCAATGTACCTAAAGCTCTCTTTACAACTGTATCTACCTGTGACGCTGCTTTCAAGCAAATGTGGATCTGTGTTTCCAGGTCCCGTGGTTCTACCGTACACCTCAGAGCCCTAACATTCACTATGTGAGTCTTAACCTGGTTTGTCCTCCCAACTTCTACATCTCATCCCCATCTGCAATAACTTCTATCTGCCCTTTCTCAGCCCCTTTTCTCAGCTGGTCCAGATCCCACTGCAAGCATTGATAGCTTCCTCGCTGTCCATTACACACACAATCCTGGTCAGCAGCAACATTGCTGATCCAGTTTACCACAGTATCATGCAGATTGTTGTTACAGATGACAAACAACGGGCCCAGCACTGATCCCTGTGGACACCACGAGTCACAGGCCTCTAGTAGAGAGACAACCAGCTTCCAATACTCTCTGTCCTCTCACGCTAAGCCAATGTCAGCTCCTACTGATGTCAGGCTCACCAGCCTGTAATTTACCTGGATTGTTCTTAGAGTCTTTCTTGAACAATAGAGCATTAACTATCCTCTAGTCCTCTGGCATCTCACCCTTGGCTAAACTACTGTGGAGGTGTGGAACTGAAGGTTGAGCACGGTGGGACTAATGTTGTGTATATTTCTATGCAATCAGTATTATAGGAGAGGCAGATGAGCTCAGGGCATGGATCAGCACGTGGAATTATGACTGTAGCATTACTGAGACTTGATTGCAGGAGGATCAGGACTGGCTGCTCAATGTTGTGGGGATCCATTGTTTCAGACACGACCGACCAGGGGGATTAAAGGGGGAGAGGTGACATTACTAGTCAGGGAAATTGTCACAGCAGTGTTCCAACAGGACAGGCCGGAGAGCTCGACTACTGAAGCTATAAGGGTGGAACTAAGGGATAAGAAATGGGTGACCACATTAATGGGATATTAATCATTAAATAGATGTAAGGGGAAAAACTGACAGTAATTAGATAGATGTCTATTAAATGATTAATGTAAAATAAGTAATGCAAAAAATACAGAGATTAAAAAGTAGTGAGTTACTGTTGATGGGTTCACTGTCCAGTAAGGAATCATGTCATTTAGGGGAAGCAGCTGTTCCTGAATCACTGAGTGAGTGTCTTCAGGCTTCTGTACCTCCTTCCCTACAGTAACCACGAGAAGAGGGCACGTTCGGGGTGGTGAGGATCCACAATGATGGACACTGCTTTCCAAAGGCACTGCTCCATGAAGATGTCTTGGAGACTACAGAGACTGGTACCCATGATGGAGAAGACTAATTTTATCAGTTTCTGCAGCATAGTTTGATCTTGTGCAATGGCCCCTTTCCACCCCAATACCAGATGGTGAGTCAGAATGTTCTCCATGGAACATTTATAGGAATTAGAGTGTTACAGGTGACAAAAGAAATCTCAACTTTCACCAAATGTGACCTGTGTCTCTGATGTGAAAACCCCTCTGTTCTCGGTCTGTTTGCATCCGGTGGCAAACAGGTGAACATAACAGGGCAGAATTAACCAGAGGGATGTTCCTATTGGAACTGTAATGACCCCAGCAGCAGAGTGAATAATTTGGAATGTTTTACAGAGAAACTGAATATTCAGCCCCACAAACTACATGGGCATCTCTCTGACCCTCTCTCACAACCACCCCCCCCCACCTTTCTGTCTCCTTCTCCGTATCAGCTCAGCACCCTGTTCCAGGAACTCCTCTCAGTTCTGCCGGTGGGTGAATTTGCATCTGTGGTGTTCAACACGTGATACCTGCGTGAGTGAAATCAAGAGTCTTTTGTTCGCAACCTGTGTGTGTTTTGTTACCTTTGATTTCATGTTGTTTGCCTCCCACCCATCTTAAAGAGTGGAGTGACATTTACAATTTTCCATTCCTCCAAAATGATCCCAGAATCCAGTGATTGTTGAAAGATCACTACTGATGCCTTCACAGTCATTTCAGCCACCTCTTTCAGAACCCTGGGGTGTTGTCCATCTGGTCCAGGTGACTTATCGACTTTCAGACCTTTCAGCTACCCAAACACTTTCTCCTTAGTAATAGCAACTACACTGACTTCTGCCCCCTGACACTCGAATTTCTGGCAGACTGATGGTGTCCTTCACAGTTATGCTTGGTAACTTCAAACGTAGAATTTTGAGATGCATGTTCCTCTCAGAATAATAGGCAAGTGTAAGAGGTTTTGGGAATGTTGGTTTCCGAGAGATGTTTCAGATCCTGGGTAAGAAGGGGTTACATAGCAAGGAGGGGCAGGAAGTAACAAATGAGGTACTTGCGGAGTATAAGAAATGCAAGAGAACACTTGAGGAAATCGGGAGGGCTAAAAGAAGGCATGAGGTTCCTCTGGCAGACAAGGTGAAGGGGAGTCCCAAGGGCTTCCACAGAGAAATTAAAAGCAAAAGGATAGCAAAGGACAAAATTGGTCCTGTTGAAGATCTTCTGTGCATGGAGCTGAAAGAGATGGGGGAGATCTTAAATGGATATTTTGCATCTGCATTACTTAGGAGACGGATACAGAGACTGTGGTTAAGGTAGTCAAAGTTAAAATCTGTCCCGAGCCTTATTGGCTCATCAGGCCGGTGGTTATGCCGGTTTCCGTGGCGTGAAGCGACTGAGAGGACGAGACTCCCCCCACCCCACGGATAGGACCCCAGTCTATCGCGAGGGTAACCCCCAGCATTTTGCCGGTACCCATTTTCAGCTGGGTGGACTGGAACAATGTGTGGTTAAGTGTCGTGTTCAAGGACAAAACACGCTGCCTCAGCTGGGACTCAAAATCACGACCTTCAGATTGCTAGTCCAACACTTTAACCAGTTGGTTAAGGCGTTGGACTAGCCACGCGCCACAACAAAACTCTATAGAAGTGAGGAAAAGCAGGGAGGTTATGGAGTGTACACACATTACTGAGTGCAAGTCTGTGACTAGTGGTGTGTGTCGCAGGGATCAGAGCTGGGTCTGTACTTGTAAATGGCTGCCTCTCTGACTGGAGGCCTGTGACTAGTGGTGTGTGCCACAGGGATCAGAGCTGGGTCTGTACTTGTAAATGGCTGCCTCTCTGACTGGAGGCCTGTGACTAGTGGTGTGTGCCACAGGGATCAGAGCTGGGTCTGTACTTGTAAATGGCTGCCTCTCTGACTGGAGGCCTGTGACTAGTGGTCGGTGCCGCAGGGATCAGAGCTGGGTCTGTACTTGTAAATGGCTGCCTCTCTGACTGGAGGCCTGTGACTAGTGGTGTGTGCCACAGGGATCAGAGCTGGGTCTGTACTTGTAAATGGCTGCCTCTCTGACTTGAGGCCTGTGACTAGTGGTGTGTGCCACAGGGATCAGAGCTGGGTCTGTACTTGTAAATGGCTGCCTCTCTGACTGGAGGCCTGTGACTAGTGGTGTGTGCCACAGGGATCAGAGCTGGGTCTGTACTTGTAAATGGCTGCCTCTCTGACTGGAGGCCTGTGACTAGTGGTGTGTGCCACAGGGATCAGAGCTGGGTCTGTACTTGTAAATGGCTGTCTCTCTGACTGGAGGCCTGTGACTAGTGGTGTGTGCCACAGGGATCAGAGCTGGGTCTGTACTTGTAAATGGCTGCCTCTCTGACTGGAGGCCTGTGACTAGTGGTGTGTGCCGCAGGGATCAGAGCTGGGACTGTACTTGTAAATGTCTGCCTCTCTGACTGGAGGCCTGTGACTAGTGGTGTGTGCCGCAGGGATCAGAGCTGGGTCTGTACTTGTAAATGTCTGCCTCTCTGACTGGAGGCCTGTGACTAGTGGTGTGTGACACAGGGATCAGAGCTGGGTCTGTACTTGTAAATGGCTGCCTCTCTGACTGGAGGCCTGTGACTAGTGGTGTGTGCCACAGGGATAAGAGCTGGGTCTGTACTTGTAAATGGCTGCCTCTCTGACTGGAGGCCTGTGACTAGTGGTGTGTGCCGCAGGGATCAGAGCTGGGTCTGTACTTGTAAATGGCTGCCTCTCTGACTGGAGGCCTGTGACTAGTGGTGTGTGTCACAGGGATCAGAGCTGGGTCTGTACTTGTAAATGGCTGCCTCTCTGACTGGAGGCCTGTGACTAGTGGTGTGTGCCACAGGGATCAGAGCTGCGACTGCACTTGTTTGTCACTTATGTCGACAAATTTGCGAATGACACCAAGATTTGGGCTGTAGTGGAGAATAAGCAAAGCTATTAAAGCTTGCAGGAAGATGGGGACCAGCTGGAAAAATGGGTTTGAAATTGGCAAATGGAATTTAATGCAGACAAGTGTGAGGTGTTGCTCTTTGGTCGGACATTCCAGGGTCGGGCTTACACAGTGAGCAGTAGGTCACTGAAGAGTGAGGTAGAACAGGGGCAACTGGGAATACAAATCCATAATTCCTCGAAAGTAACATCACGGGTAGATAGGGTCATAATATGCTTTTGGCACATTAGCCTTCATAAATCACAGTATTGAGTAAAGGAGTTGGATGTCCTGTTGAAGTTGAAGATGCGGTGAGGCCCAATTTGGGGAATTGTGTGTACTTCTGTTCAGCTACCTACAGGTCGGATATCAACAAGATTCAAAGAGTGCAGAGAACATTCACAAGGATGTTACCAGAACTTGAGGACCTGAGTTACAGGGAGAGGTTGAACAGGTTATGACTTTATTCCCCAAAGTGTAGGAGAATGAGGTGAGTTGTGACAGAGGTTTATTTTCCCTATCTATACCCCTCACAATACAATATTATGGAGAGGGTAAATGTGAACAGAGCTTGAACTGTTTCAGCGGAACACGAGACGGATCTTCTTCACTGAGAGAGAGGCGAGAGCGTGGAACAAGCTGCCAGCCGAAGAGGTGGATGCACGTTCGATTTCAACATTCAAGAGAAATGTGGATTGTACGAGGGTGGGAGGGGTACAGAGGGTTCTGGTCTGGGTGGAGGTCGATTGGACAAGGCTGGTTAATAGTTCAGCATGGACTAGATGGGCAGAAAGTCCTGTTCCTGGGTTGTGGTGTTCTGAGACTCTTCTCTGATTTCTGGGTTTTCTCCCTGTTTAGAAATTAGTCTACATTGTTATTCTTTCTAACAAAGTCTATGACCATACACTTCCCTACACTGTATTCCATCTGACACTTCTTTACCCATTCTCCTAAACTGTCTGATTCTTTCTGCAGACCCTGCTTCCTCAACACCACCTGCCCCTCCACTTAATTTTGTATTATCCACAAACTTTGCACAAAGCTATCAATTTTGTTATCGAAATCACTGATGTTTCATGTGGAAAGAAATGGTCCCAAAAGCAAACATCACGACTCACCAGCAGCCAATCAGAAAAGGCCCCGTTTATTCCCGCTCATTGCCTCCTCCAGTCAGCCAATCCTCCATCATGCCAGTATCTTCCCTGGGCTCTGATGTTGTTCAACAGCCTCATGTGCAGCACCTTGTCAAAGGCCGACTGAAAATCCAAGTCAACAACATCCACTGACTCTCTTTTCTCTCTCCTGCCTGTTATTTTCTCAAAGAATTTCAGAGCTTTCTCATGCAACATTTCCCCTGAGGAAACCATGCAGACTACGGCCTATTTTTTCATGTGCCTTCACGTTCCCCAGAACCTCATGGTTAGTAATGGACTCCAACATCTTACCAACCACTGAAGTCAGACTAACTGGCCTATGAATTACTGTCTGAGTTTGCAACGTTCTGTAGCTTTTTCTGATCCTGTACAGTATCCCCTCCATTCCAGACAGTGCTGAACTGGTTAGAATGCTCTCTGCGGTACCTCTGTAGAAATTTGTGAGTCTTTGGTGACAAACCAAGTCTCCTCAAACTCTTAAATACAGCCAGTGTCATGCCTTCTTTGTAATTCCATTAATGTTGGGTCCAGGAGAGATCTTCAGAGATGTTGACACCCAGGTACTTGAAACTGCTCACCCTTTCCACTGCTGATCCCTCACTGAAGACTGGTGTGTGTTCCCTTGACTTCCCCTTGCTGAAGTCCACAGTCAATTCCCTGGTCTTACTGACATTAAGTGCAAGGTTGTTGTTTTGACTCCACACAACCAGCTGATCTATCCCACTCCTGTACACCTCCTCATCACAATCTGAACTGCTGCCAACAATAGTTGTGGAATCGGCAAATTTATGAATGGCATTAGAGGCACCCACACTCACTTCTGCACACTGACACTCTTGAATTTCTGGCATCCTGTCTTCCAATATGAAGACTGACACAAATACTTGTAAATTCATCCACTATTTTTGTCTCCCATTAGAACCTGTCCAGCGGTTTTCCACTGGTCCAATATCCACTCTCCCGTCTCTTTATATATCTGAGAAAAACTTTTGTATCCACTTTTATCGGATAGCTTACCTTCATACTTCACATTTCTCTCCTTATTGCTTTTGAAGTTGCCTTCTGTTTGTTTTCATCGGCTTCCCAATCTTTCAACCTCACACTGATTTTGCGATCCATGCCCTCTCTTTTGCTTTTATGCTATCTTCGACTTCCCTTGTCAGCCTCATCCTCCAGTTAGAACACTTCTTCTTTGGGATGTATTTATGCTGGGCCTGCCGATCCAACTTTTCTCCACTCTGCACGCCCCAAAACTGCCTCGACCTCTTTCCAAATCCCTTGAGTCAACCTGGCCTCTTCTGTACAGATCAAAGGGGGGGGGGGGGATGAATACTCTGGAACTGCTGATATTTCAGTTTTTGAATTCTTAGTTTTCCACACTTTACAATTTCCCCTGTTTCTTTTCTGGCTCCACTGCAAATATAAGGAGCATGTGATTCACAAATAAAAATTCTCAGTTAAATTGATCAGAATACCTGGCTGCAAAACTCATTTTTGTGAACAAGGTGTCAGGGCCTGAATACTTTTTCAAGGCACTGTAAAAAGACAGATAGATCGATAAATAAATAATACTGAGAACATGAGATGTAGAGTCCTTGAAAGTGAGACCATAGGTTGTGGAATCAGGTGGGTATTGAGGTGAGTGAAGTTATCCTCACTGGATCAGTAATAACTGTTCTTGACCTGGTGGTGTGAGACCAAGGCTCCTGTACCTCCTGCACAGTGGAAGCTGTGAGAAGAGAGCACGGTCTGGATGGTGGTCACTGATAATAATGCTGTTTTCATGTGTCAATGCTCTTTGTAGATGTGCTCAGTAGTGGGGAGAGCTTTTCCTGGGCGCTGGACTGTATCCATCACTTTTAATAGGCTTCTCCGTTCTTGTGCACTGGTGTGGGACTGGGACATATCAACCAGTGAGTGGTGGCCCAGGCTTGAGGGGCTGGTGACATCTTCTGCTCCTGGTGTGTTGTCTTCTTGCATAATGAGATGGAGGGGCCTCAGGAGGTAACTCTAGAGCAGAGTGTCCTGTTTTCATTCCACACACTGATCAGTAGATAAAATGGCCACAGTCCCTTGGAATGTGGAGACAATAACGTGTGATTAGGGTAGGATCAGTGTCAACGGTGTTTGATGGTCAGCATGTACCCAGAGGGCCAAAGAGCCTGTTTCTGTGTTGTATGACTGTGACTCTCTTTCTCCCTTCCTCTCTCACCTCTGCTGTCTTTCACATTCTCAATCTCCCAATCCCCCTCCCCTTGAGCACCTGAATGTATTGTTTTTGGCCTGTGACCTTTCACCAAATGTGACCTGTGTCGATGATGTGAAAACCCCTCTGTTCTCAGTCTGTTTGCATCCGGTGGCAAACAGGAGAACAGAACAGGGCAGAATTAACCAGAGGGATGTTCCTATTGGAACTGCAATTGCCACAGAAGCAGAGTGAATAATCTGGAATATTTTGCAGAGAAACTGAATATTCAGCCCCACAAACTACATGGGCATCTCTCTGACCCTCTCTCACCTCCCCCCCCCCACCTTTCTGTCTCATTCTCCGTATCAGCTCAGCACCCTATTCCAGGAACTCCTCTCAGTTCTGTTAGTGGGTGAATTTGCATTTGTGGTTTTCAACACGTGATACCTGTGTGAGTGAAATAAACAGTCCATTATTCTCAATCTGTGTTTTTTGTTGCCAGTGATTTCCTGTTGTTTGCCTCCCACCCTTCTTAAAGAGTGGAGTGACATTTACAATTTTCCATTCCTCCGAAACCATCCCAGAATCTAGTGATTGTTGAAAGATCACTACTAATGCCTCCACAATCATTTCAGCCACCTCTTTCAGAACCCTGGGGTGTTGTCCATCTGGTCCAGGTGACTTATCGACTTTCAGACCTTTCACGAACCCAAGCACCTTCTCCTTCGTAATAGCAACTACACTGACTTCTGCCCCCGACACTCGAATTTCTGGCAGACTGATGGTTTCTTTCACAGTGAAGAAAAATACAAAATACTTATTAAGTTTGTCCACCTTTCTTAATACTGCATTATGACCTCTCTAGTGTCATTTTCCACTTGTCTCTATTTTACTTTTTGCATACCTGAAAAACCTTTTGTTTTCTTCTTTTAAATTACTGGCTAATTAACCTTCACATTTCATCTTTTCTCGTTTTTGCTTTTTTATTGCCATTTAGTTTTTAAAACCCTCCAGCTTCCCACTAATTATTGATTTACTGTATGCCCTTTTGTTTGAATTTATGCTGTCATTAACTTCACTTTACAGCCACAGTTGCCTCATCTTCCCTTTGCAATATTTCTTTATCTTTAGTATTTATCTGTCCTGCATTTCCAAATTACTCCCAGAAACTCCAGCCATTGCTGCTCTGCCATCATCCCTGCTAATGTCCGCTTCCAATCAACTTTGGTCAGCTCCTCTCTCATGCCTCTGTAGTTCCCTTTACCCCACTGATACATCTGATTTTAGCTTCTCCCTCTCAAACTGCAGGGTGAATTCTATCATATCATGATCTCTGCATCATTACACAACACCAAATCCAGACGTCTGTTCCCTGGTGGGCTCAACCACGAGCTACTTTAAAAAAGTCATCTCGTAGGCATTCTACAAATTCCTTCTTTTGGGATCCAGCACCAACATGAATTTCCCAATATACCTGCAAATTGAAATCCCCATGGTTATCATTACATTGTCCTTTTTACATGCCCTTCCTATCTCCTGTTGCAATTTGTAGTCTACATCCCAGTTACTGTTCTGAGGCCTGTGTAAATTGAATTGGAATTGAACTTACAACTTACAAACTCCATATACAGGAGTAAAAATCTTATGTAGGACTCTCAGTAACTGTGGTGTTAACTGTTCAGGCTAACAAAATGGCTTCTTTGTATTGTTAATATGAAATGGCTTCCCTGTAATGTTACTTAATGCTGTAATGGGTTTCTGTATCTGGAATGTTTGGGTTATAACTGTAGCTCAGGGGGAACTAGTCAATGGAGAATTGTTATACTATCTTGTATCAGTGAGCTGAGCAGGAGTTTGTGGTCTTTTCTCGGGAGGCGAGCGAGGAGGATGACGTGTGAGGAGCGGACAGCGGTTCCAGTGCAGCGGATACTGGACGTCGGTGGTTCGGACGGTGGCCGAAGGCTCGGAAGGTCATTGTGGATGGAACCGGAGGCGTGAGCTCCAATGTATTAAAATATTATGTGCACAAACTGATAAACTTACTGATTTGGTGCCTTTTGGTTATCTGTTTCTACTAATCCATCACTAAGAAATAACTATAAAGTTGCAATTACTTACTCAACTTTGGTGTATTGTCTGATATTTGTGTTGCAAGTGTGTACTGGGGTGGGGGGTATTACACCATATTTACACCGAAGTATTGCACTATTGGTGGGGTGACAGCAGTTCACCCTAGGCGAACGGGGGTAAATTGGGGGCTCAGATGCTATACTTATGTTACATCTCTATCTAAATGTGCAATTTATAATAAACATTATGTACACCAGGACAGTCAATATAACATTGAAATACAGTTGCATCAGCATGAATTAATCAGTCTGATGGCCTGGTGGAAGAAGCTGTCCCGGAGCCTGTTGGTCCTGGCTTTTATGCTGCGGTACCGTTTCCCAGAAGGTAGCAGCTGGAACAGTTTGTGGTTGGGGTGACTCGGGTCCCCAATGATCCTTCAGGCCCTTTTTACACACTTGTCGCTATAAATGTCCTGAATATTGGGAAGTTCACATCTACAGATGTACTGGGCTGTCCACACCACTCTCTGCAGAGTCCTGCGATTGTGGGAAGTACAGTTCCCATACCAGGCAGTGATGCAGCCAGTCAGGATGCTCTCTATTGTGCCCCTGTAGAAAGTTCTTAGGATTTGGGGGCCCATACCAAACTTCCTCAACCGTCTGGGGTGAAAGAGGCACTGTTGTGCTTTTCCACCACACAGCTGGTATGTACAGACCACGTGAGATCCTCAGTGATGTTTATGCTGAGGAACTTCAGGCTGTTCACCCTCTCAACCCCAGATCCATTGATGTCAATAGGGGTGAGTCTGTCTCCATTCCTCATGTAGTCCATAACCAGCTCCTTTGTTTTTTAATGACATTGAGGGAGAGGTTGTTTTCTTGACACCTCTGTGTCAGTGTGATACAACTCTCATCTGGGATTTTTTAGTCTTGCAGATTCTTAACTTTACTTTCAAGGATTCTACATATTCTCAATCCTATGCCAACTCCCTCTCAGAATTCAATTCCCACCTTAACCCTTCTGCTTACCCTCCTATCCATTCGATACAATGTGTATGTTAAACTCCCAACCACAACTCAGTGATGCCCACAATGTCATACCTGAGCATTAAAAGTGCTGTGTTCATCACCCTTTTCAATTTTACCCCCATGTTACCAGAAGTTAAATTTATATCCCTTTCTGGAGACTTTTGTAACCCCTCCTGCACTCTTCTTCCCTTTTACTTCATCCTCACTTTCCAAACTGTTGAAATGTTGAACCTATTATTCAGTTTAAAGACAAACTTCACCCTATCCCAGTGATTGCAATTTTGACCTGTCTTCTGCCTAAATTCCTCCACCATGTTGGTTTTGGTACCAGAGGTGAGAATACACTGGACCTGGTTTCTACTAACATACCAGGAGCATATAAAGCCATTCCCCAGCCCCACGTTCAATTGACTGCTTCTCTTGCTGCTTCTTCCTACGTATTCTATGCTCCACCCTTTCCACCATGAGGAGACACCTGGTGACCACTCGTCCCTCCCCACTGATCTCCTCCTGGCACTTATCCCTGCAAGCTGCAGAACACAGACCCACTGTCTCTAACACCGGTGACCCTGGACACCCCGAGACCACAGTTCCTGCTGCCGCCGACTTGGACCTCGATACCATCGGATGCCCCCAGATTACGAATCTCTCTGAATCCATCCCCAGTCCCGAAGGCTTTTGACATCTCCATACCAGCGACACTAATATCACCAACTCCAGTTCCAATGATCCCGAGCGGATTCAGAACCCGGTTTCCACTGCCGTCAATGCTGGTTCCAATGACCATGGACACCTTCAAACTGCTAATTGCAGAACATCTAACTCTGACTCCAGCCTGGACATTGACAATGTCACCTCCAGGCCGAGACTTTACACGCTGCCACTGGAAACCCAGTCTCCCCTTCCCCCAGCACCACTCTGCAGTCCCGGGTCTCTCAGGCCCCACCGTCAGCTCTTGGGTCCACAGAGCCTCCATCGTCCTCCAACCCCACCTTCCCTGGACACTCCAACCCTCCTCTCTCCTCAGACACTACCAACCCTCTTCCCCATTCTGATCCCAACTCTCATCCGTGCCGGGTCTTCACAATTCCCTCTGACCTTCCCCTCTCTGAGGCAGAACATTCTGTCCTCATTAAGGCCTCACTTTTGCTCCACTGCACCCACCGTGACATTGAACTCTTCTTCCATTGCCTCTGTATCCACGCTTACGTCTTTGGCAAGGACTCTGCAGACCGCACCGATTACCCAGTCTGCCATCTCCAACCCTCCTCTTCCTGGACACCGTGCTCTGGTCTTCTGCCTGCTCTTCTTTTTATAGCCAATTGCCTGCGAAACACCAACTGTCTCAACTTTAACCCTCCTCACTCCAATTCCAACCTCACCCCTCTGTACACGCTCCTCTCCACTCTCTCCGCACTAATCCTAACCTCACTATCAATCCTCCAGGTAAGGGTGGGGTGCTGTAGTAGTCTGGTGACTGACCACTACCCTGCTGAGTCCACGAAACAACTCTCAGACAACTCCTCCTACTTAATCCTTGAACAGGACCCCACTAAGAGGCATCAGACTATTGTCTCCCACACCGTCACTGACCTCATCGACTCTGGGATCTCCCATCCACTGCCACCAACTTCATAGTTCCCTTAACCTGCACCTCCTGTTTCTACCTCCCACTCAAGATCCACAAACCTGACTGTCCAGGTAGACGCAGGGTTTCAGCCCGCTCCTACCCCACTGAACTTAAATCTGCATACCTCCACGTTTTATTCCCCTCGTTCAGTCCCTTCCTACCTACATCCGTCACACTTCACGTGCTCTTGAGCTTTTCAATGTCTTTAAGCCCCCTGGTCCTGATAATTACATTTTCACTGTGGATGCACAGACCCAATACACTTCCATCCCCCATCGGGTGGGCATTAAATCCCTCCACTTTCTTCAGAACAGCAGAGTCAACGAGTTCCCCTCTACCACCACTCTCCTCCGTCTGGTGGAACTGGTCCTCATCCTCAATAATTTCTCCTTCGGTTCCTCCCACCACCTTCAAACCAAAAGTGTGGCCATGGGCACTCACATAGGTCCCAGCTGTTCCTCCCTTTTTGTCGGCTACATTTAACATTCCTGTTCAAAGCGTACACTGGTATTGCTCCCCAACTCTTCCTATGCTAATCAAAGACTGCATTGGTGCTGATTCCTACACCCGTGCTGAGCTCATCAACTTTGCTTCCAACTTCCACCCTGCCCTCAAATTTACCTCATCTATAGCTCCCCTTTCTCAATCTCTATTTCCATCTCTGGAGACAGTCTATCTCCTGATATCTTTTACAAACCAACTGACTCTCACAGCTACCTGGACCACACCTCGTCCCACCCCGTCACTTGTAAAAACCCCATCACCCTTCATTCCAGAACTACTGAGATGTCTTCCTCCTTCAAAGAAAAGGGTTTCCCTTCCTCCTCCATCAACGCTGCCCTCACCCACATCTCTTCCATTTCACACACATCTGCCCTCACCCCATCCTCCCGCCGTCAAACCAGGAATAGAGTTCTTTTCCTCAACTACCACCCCACCTGCTTTCACATACAGCACATAATTCTACATAACATCAACCAGCTCCAACGTGACCCCACCACCAAGCAAATCATTCCCTCCCCTGTACTCCTCCCACTTTCCACAGGGATCGCTCCCAACACAACTCACTGTCCACTCGTCCCTCCCCACTGATCTCCTCCTGGTACTCATCCTTGCAAGCGGAACAAGAGTCACAACTGTCCCTACACCTCCTCCCTCACTACCATTCAGGGCCCCAAACAGTCCTTCCAGGTGAGCTAACACTTTACCTGTGAGACTGTTGGGGCCATCTACTGTATCCGGTGCTCCTGGTGTGGCCTCCTGTAAATCAGAGAGACCCAATGAAAATTTTGGGACAGCTTCACCGAGCACCTACGATCCATCTGCCAGAAAAAGCAGGATTTCCCAGTGACCACCCATTTCAATTCTGTTTCCCATTCCCATTCCGACATGTCAGTTCATGGCCGCCTCTACTGTCACGAAGGGGCAACATTCAGGTTGGAGAGCAACACTTTATATTCTGTCTGAGGAGCATCTAACTAGATGGCATGGACATCGATTTCTTGAGCTTCTGGTAATTGCCCCAATCCCCTTCACTATTCGCCATTCCCTTTTCCCTCTTTCAATTTACCTCCTTACCCTCCCATCACCTGCCTCAGGTGCTCCTACCTTTCCCTTTCTCCCATGGTCTTCTGCCCTCTATCAGATCCCCCTTCTCCAGCCCTTTATCTCTTCCATCAAACTTCCCCGTCCTTTACTTCACCTCCTCCCCCTCTCCCGGTTTCACCTATCACCCACCACATTGTACTTCCTCCTCCTCCACTCCCCCACCTTCTTAATCGGACTTCTCTTCTTTCTCTTCTGTCCTGATGATGGGTCTCAGCCTGAAACGTCGACTGTTTACTCTTTTCCACAGATGCTGCCTGACCTGCTGAGTTCCTCCAGCATTTTGTGTGTGTTGCTTTGGATTTCCAGCATCTGCAGACTGTCTCGTGTCTGTGAGTCTTCTCCTGCTCCTATTTCTATGTTCTGACATTGTACAAGATGTTGGTGAGGCCAGATTTGGAATACTATGCTCAGGTTTAGTCACACTGCGACAGGAACAATATCATGAAGCTGGACGGAGTGCAGAGGAGATTTACCAGGATGCTGCCAGGACTCGTGGGACTGAGTTATGGACAGAGGGTGAGCAGGTTGGGACTTTTTGTTTTGTCCCCATTGGAGTGTAGGAGAATGAGTGGTCATCTTATAGATGTGTAGACAATCATGAGGGACATACACTCAGTGGTGGAGGGGTCTCGGGAGGTAATTCTAGAGCAGAGGGTCATGGTGGACAGTGTTGTAGAGATTAATTCAGGATAATAGGGGCAGGGATGGGACAGCAGTGATATCTCAGTGGGGAGTGAGACCAGAGGAAATGTTCACCCTCTCAGTCTCAGCTCCATCTCTCACCTCAGCCTGGTTTCCATCTGTTGTTCAATGTTCCCCTGTGGCTCCTCACTAGAAGTTGCCTCTGCCTCTGACACGGAGAGTCCATCGCTCTCAATCTGACACCTTCCTGTAACAGACCCTGTAACAGTGGACTCTGACCATTGGGACTCTGCCCACCTCAGACTCGTCCCTCACCCTCGGGAGCTCCCTCTCAACACACCATCCCTCACCCTCGGGAGCTCCCTCTCACCATCCCTCACCTTCCGGAGCTCCCTCTCAACACACTGTCCCTCACCCAGGGTAGCCTACTTGTACCAGACCATCCTGCCACCTCAGGTCTGATCTTCACTCTGAGGAGGTCCCACTCAACTCACTGTCCCTCAGCCACAAGAGCCCCCTCACACCGACTACCCCACTTCCTCAGTATCTCCCTCAGGTCCGTCCCTCACCGCAGGCTCCCTCACACCAGACCATGCCAGTACCTTAGAAGCTCCCTCAAGTGTGTTCCTCAAACCCGGCCATCTCTCACCATAGGGATGTCCCTTGGTGGATGGTCCCTCAACCTCAGGAACTCCCTCTGATCCATCCCTCATCCTAGGCAGCCCCCTTACCTCAATCTATCCCACTACCTCAGGAGATTATACAACCCAACCCTGGAGCTGCTTCAGTTGACACCGTCCACTTACCTTACAAATTCCCTCAGTCCATCCGTCACCCTAGAGTGTTCCCTCACCTCAGAACTATCTCTACTTCAGAAACTACTCAGACCATCACTCAGTGTAAGAGGTCCCATGGTCTGAGACCCTCCTCAGCTTCAGCTCCTCCCTTAGCCTCAAACCTTCCCTCACCAAGACTCTCCTCACCAATACACTGCTCAACCTCAGACCCCCTCTCACTGAGACCCTCACTCACCCTCGGGCCCTGCTCAGCTTCATTCCCTTCCTCAATGAAACCCTTATCATCATACCCTCCCTCACTGAGATCCCCCTCAACCTCAGGCCCTCGTCATCCTCATTCTCTCCCTCACTGACACCCTCAGACTTTCACTTACCATCAGACATTCCTTCAGCAACGCCCTCCTCAACCTCATTCCCTCCCTCAATGAAACCCTTATCATCGTCAGATCCTCCCTCACTGAAACTCTCAAACACTCCCTCACCCACAGGCCCTCCCTGACTGAGACCCTCCTCACCGAGACGCTAGCTCACTCTTAGGCCCTCCCTCATCAACACCCTCCTCATCAAGACACTGCTCAACCTCAGACCACCTCTCACTGAGTCCCTCCATCACCCTCAGACCCTGCTTATCTACATTCCCTTCCTCACTGAAACCTTTATCACCACCACACCCTCCCTCAATGAGATCCTTCTCACCCTCAGACCCTCCTCATCCCCCTCACTCAGACCCTCCCTTATCCTCAAACATTCCCTCTGCGAGAACTAGCTCACCCTCATTCCACCCTAAATGAAAACCATATCACCATTAGACCCTCCCTCACTGGGACCCTCCTCAGCCTCAGTTAGTGAGACCCTGCTCAAACTCAGACCATCCCTCAACGAGACGCTCCTCGCTCTCAGACGCTCCGCGCCGAGATCCTACTCACCCTCACAGACTCAGTCGGAGCTCCAGCCTCGGGTCGATTAATCGACCAATGACGGAGGGAGGGAGGTGGGGCTAGCAGGATTGGCGGACTGACCGACCAATAAAGCAGCGCGGAAGGTGGGACTCGCGGTGGGGGAAAACGAACCGACCAGAGGCGGAGAGAGGAGCTCGCGAGCGGACGGTTTACCTGAACAAAGACAGAGGTCGGGGTGGGCGGAGTTACCTGAGCAGTGACGTAGGGCGAAGTGCACGTGGCGAGCGGGTGAATTGACAAATGACAGGACGGAAGGTGCGGCTCGCGCGGCGGGGAGGTCAACTGACCTGTGAACTCAGCCCAGTGTCCAACACTGACACATTGCTGGTGTGGGGGGATTTACCCTGTGAACTGTCCCTCTCTCACCCTGTCTGTCCATTATATTCCTGTAAACTCAGCCCAGTGTCCAACACTGACACATTGCTGGTGTGGGGGGATTTATCCTGTGAACTGTCCCTCTCTCACCCTGTCTGTCCATTATATTCCTGTAAACCCAGCCCAGTGTCCAACACTGACACATTGCTGGCGTGGGGGGATTTATCCTGAGAACTGTCCATCTCTCACCCTCTCTGTCCATTATATTCCTGTGAACTCAGCCCAGTGTCCAACACTGACACATTGCTGGTGTGGGGGGATTTATTCTGTGAACGGTCCCTCTCTCACCCTCTCTGTCCATTATATTCCTGTGAACTCAGCCCAGTGTCCAACACTGACACATTGCTGGTGTGGGAGGATTTATCCTGTGAAATGTCCCTGTCTCACCCTCTATCTTTCTCCTTTGCCCCTCCCAACATCTCAGGCTCGTTCCACAGATCCGTCTCTTTGTTTCCTTGTTTCCAGTTGCAGATTAATTTGCACCGGTGAACTAACTGGAGTTCACCAGCCCCTTTCGAGTAAAAAGTTCTTTGTTTTCAGTTCGTGTACTTCAGTACACACACACACACACACACACACACACACACACACACACACACAATCAATGGAGGGTATCCTCCTCTGACATCCAGCCCTCTTCAATTCCGTTCCCACTTCTCCAGCCCTGTATCTCTTTCACATATCAACTTCCCAGCTCTTACTTCACCCTTCCCCCTCACTGATCACCTTGTGTTTCTCCCTCCCCTCCCCGTCCTTTTAACACTATTCTTTATCTTTTTTCTCCCGTCCTGCTGACGGGTCTTTGTCCAAAATGTCGACTGTACTCTTTTCCGTAGATGCTGCCTGTCCTGCTGAGTTCCTCCAGCATTTTGTGTGCCGTTGTGTCCAGACCAGAACAATCACATATTTATTCAGTTGCCGAGAGCAACATACACAGAGAATCAGAGAAACACAATCACAGAGTCGTGAAGGCAAACATCACGAAAACGGCCCCACTGGACCCAACTCGCTGAAGCAGAAAAAGATTCCCTGCTAATCTAGTCCAATCTGGCAAGATTTCTCCCATTTTCCTCTGAACCTTCCCCACTCACGTTTGCCTATGTCCCAGTTCCACCTGTTTCCTACGGTAGCTCAGTCCATCCCCTGATCACCCTCTGGTTGGAAACGGTGTCTGTCCGGATCTTACTAATCTCTCCCTACCCTCACCCCTGACCCATCCGCCTCAAACCGATGCCCTCTGGTTCCTGATTTCACAACACTGAGACAAATACTGTGTGCATCGATCCTGTCCGTACGCCTCATTATTTTATACATTTCTATAGAATCACAGCTCACTCTACTCTGATCCAGTGAATAAAGTTCCAAGCTGCATGAACTCTCTCCATAACTCAGTCGCTCGGATCCTGGCAAAATTCTCCTCAGTGTCTCTCCAACTTTACAGCGTAATGGCATATTATCTCTGGCAACATTTCAAATGCGGCCTCACCAATATCTTGTCCAACTGCAGCACGTCGTCCCAACGTCTGAACCCTGCGCCCTGTCTGATGATATTCAGCGTTCCCAAAGCTTCCTCACCACCTCTCAACATGCGACGCCTCTTTCAGGATATCGTCTTCCTTTTTTTCCAATGTCCCTCTCTCCTAACAACACTCGCCGGGGCCTAACCTTTGATCGTGAAAGGCCTGCCCACACTTTTCTTCTCAAAATGTAACCCGAGTTCTTCTCTGAAATAAGCTCGATTGGCCATTCCTCTTCCCTCTGACGAAAACTGATCCAAATTGCTCTGTCAGTCATGATAATTGTCTTGATTGTCAATGACACTCCCTGTTTCAGTGTCATCTTCAAATTTACAAACATGTCCATTCTCATTGAAATCACCGATATCGGGAACAAATATTAATTGTCCCAGAACAGATTCCCGAGGCAAACAACTATTGCTGGGCTTTCAATTGGAAGCCGAACATTTCACCGTCACCCACGGCTTCCTACCATCAAGCCAACTGTGCTCACAGTCAGCGAGCTCTCCCTGCATTCCGAGTGATCCATGTGGGAGCTGATCAAAGACCTTACTGAAGTCCCTGTAGACTACGTCCGCCGCACTTCTCTCACCCACAGTCTTGTTTAAATCCTCATCAGACAAGTGAGACTTGATCTTCCACGCACAAATCCGTACGGACAAACCCCAGTCCGACCGTGGCTTTCCACATCCGTGTGCATGTGATCCCTCAGAAGCCCCTCTAGTAATTTCTGACTTTCTGGTGACTGGTCCATGGTGCCCAGATTTTACCTGGCAACCCTTCACAAATAAATGCACAACATTAGACATCCTCCTGTCCTCCGACACTTCGCCCGGTCACAATCATGATGCATTTGTCTCAAAGAGAACCCCCATAATGTTTCCTCTGGCTTCCCCGGTATAGTATTGGACACAGGTAATCAGGTTCAGGAGATTCAACTGAGCTCACGCACTTTAAGACATCCAGTAGCCCCTCTGCTGAAGCACTTCCCCACACACTTTTCTTCTCAGAGTGAGCTAATGATACCCCTGTAGTTGTCAGAATTTCAGACGGTGACGAGGAGGCGTACAGGACTGGAATAGATAGGCATGTCGAGAGATGTCGCCACAACCTTCTATTCAATGTCAGAATGACCAAGTCCAAGGAATTGATTCTGGACTTCATGAAGGTGAAGTCGAACAGACACCAATCCTCGTTGAGTTGTTGGCGGTGGGAAGGGGGGAGGGGCTGGTTTAAGTTCCTGGGCGTCAACATTTCTAAGGATCTGTCGTGGGCCCACCATATTGAGCCAATCTCGACGGAGGTAGCCGACGGCCATAGTTCATTGGCAGTTTGAAGGAACTTCAACCTTACAAAAGGCTTGAGCAAATTTTTACAAATTCACGGTGAGATCATTCTGACTGTCTGCATCACCGCCTGTTATGGACGCACCAATGCCCAGGATCGTAGCCTCCAGTGGATTCTCCAGTAGATTCAGCCATTTCCATCAAGGGCATCAGCCTTGCCACCCCACCCCACCAGTGAGGACATCTTCAGAAGGTGGTGCCTCAAAAAAGCACGTCCGTCATTAAGGACCCTCAGCATCTGGGACATGTCCTCTCCTCATCACCACCAGGGAAGAGCCACAGTGGCCTGAAGTTTCTCTCTCTGTTTCATATTATTCTTGATGTACAATTCCTTTAGATTTTCCTGAATTTCTCCTGCTGAATCAATCTCATTCCCCTTCATGCCCTTCTGAATACCTTTCACTCCTACATCGAAGCGGCAATCCCAGTTCGTCGAAGATTCACGGAAATAGTTGAAAGGTAAAAGACAAACTGAGCCACAATAATGTATTTAAATGAAATACAGATCAATATCGTTGTAACACTCTAAATGATTGTCAATACCATCAAACTTTTCATAGTTGGTAACTTGTTGAAATAGTGAAATCGTTTCATTGTCATTCCTGACTGTTTCTGGCATTTCCAAACCTGAAAGCTTGAAAGTGCAGTGAGCAATACAATTCCGAACTGACTGACTGCTTTTTTATCCCCAACTATCAGTGACAAAGATCGCAGCTTTTGCAACACAAACACAGGCAACTGACGCTAGTTAGAAACTGATGGGCAACAGTCTTCTGCCACACTTGAGTGGAGAAGTGTCCCAAATAAATGGATCTGTGTCTGTTCGCCTCAGTCCTCACCATAGTATTTTAACTTTACAAAGTTCTCCACCAACACCCCATCCGATAAGGAAAGTTGAATGGATAATAATCACGAATAAACCATTGGTATATATGATTTCAAATAATGACCAGATGGGAGATGGGGAACAGAGATCTATGATGTCAAAGTGTCAATCTGTCCCTGAACGCCAGCAAGACACAATAGCTAGTTATTGACCAGGAAATGGGACAGGGCACCCACCAGTGTGTGCATCAGTGATGCTGAGGTGGAGATGATTGTCTGCTTTGACTTCCCAAGTGCATAAATCACCAATAGCTTGTCCTGGTCCAACTACATCGACACCGTGTCCAAGAAAACACACGAACATTCCTACGTCCTCAGAAAGTGAAAGAAATCCTGCACGCACGAGGAAATCTGCAGATGCTGGAAATTCAAACAATAACACACACAAAATGCTGGTGGAACACAGCAGGCCAGGCAGCATCTATACGGAGAAGCGCTGTTTTCCTTTCGGGCCGAGACCCTTCATCAGGACTAACCGAAAGGAAAGATAGTAAGAGATTTGAAAGTAGTGGGGGGAGGGGGAAATGCGAAATGATAGGAGAAGACCGGAGGGGGTGGGATGAAGCTAAGAGCTGGAAAGGTGATTGGCGAAAGTGATGCAGAGCTAGAGAAGGGAAAGGATCATGGGACGGGAGGCCTCAGGAGAAAGGTGGGGGGGAGCACCAGAGGGAGATGGAGAACAGGCAAACAACTGTCAGGGATGGGGTAAGAAGGGGAGTAGGGGCATTAACGGAAGTTAGAGAAGTCAATGTTCATACCATCAGGTTGGAGGCTACCCAGACGGTATATAAAGTGTTGTTCCTCCAACCTGAGTGCGGATTCATTTTGATAATAGAGGAGACCACTGATAGACATATCAGAATGGGAATGGGTTGTGGAATTAAAATGTGTGGCCACTGGGAGATCCTGCTTTTCGTGGAATTAAAATGTGTGGCCACTGTGAGACGTGGAATTAAAATGTCTGGCGTCTGGGAGATGTGGAATTAAAATGTGTGGCACGGTTCTACTGATCTGTAGAAAGTTTTATAACTGGGCCATAAGAATCATCCTATCCTGGTATTGTATGGCTGTGGACCTGCCTAGGATCACAAGAAATTCCAGACAATTGTGAATACAGCCCAGTCTGTAATGAAAACCAAACCTCCCTTCCAATGGGCTCTGTGTACACGTCCAGCTGCCTTGGGAAACCCGGTTTATTAACTAAAACCCACTCACGTCCCAGTCAGTCTCTTTTTCTCTCCCTTTCCACCAGGCAGTAAGTTCAAAAACTCGACAACACACAAGACCAGGGTCATGGACTGCTCTTACCCCCCTGTAATAAAACATCTGAGGGGGGGGGGGAGTCCTTTATGATAGAGTTGGAACTTTGGATCTCACCTTTGACCTCGACATGACCCTGGGAACTTATATTCTACCTGTGGTGCACGTTCTGTATAACTGTGACCGTGGCATTATCTACAACATTCTGTTGTTGCTTTCTCCGTGGGACCAAACTGATGTATTTATGCTTTCAGATTATTTGAATGATGACATGTTAGACAAATCTTTTCACCATATTGAGTTTTATTTAGTTTTTTTTTCAGCTCAAGCTGGTAAAACCTGAGGTATGGCAGAGCCAAGCACACTCATTTCTCAAATGTCAGCAACTTTCAGATTATTCTGGTTGTGTTTAGTGTTCTGGCTTTCTGAAGATTTAAATAAATATTGCTGTGTAGACCTAATTGTTAATACCATTGTGTAGTGATGTTGGGATGACACCAGCTGTAGATATTACTGTTGGGACAATGTACACCCTGTTCAGCACTCCACACGAGCATACGCAATCCTGATAAGAAGTACACACATCCAACGTAAATGACAGCACTAAACAGAAAAGTAGAAGGAATTATCATTACAGGAAGTGGCAGGTAACTATGACTATGTTCCATAGTCTTTCAATTTCCTGTTTTAGTTCAGCATAATTCTGGTGTTTTCATATTGATGCCTGCATGCTGTGTGTGTTTGGATTGGTGATATCTATTTGCTTGTTTATCCTGTATTAAAATAACCGGTCGGTTATTATCGATCGCACCATCTGTAACAATGGATCGGCCGTAATACACGTTGTGGGACTCTGGATCTGAAAAGTGGATCAGGTGTATATTTACAGTGAGGTGTCTTTGATGAGCTGGTATTTTATACGAGGTGTTGGTGAATCATATTTGCACATGATTGTGCCCGTGTAAGTAATCAGATTGAGTTAAACTGCTGCAGGGTCCTGTAATGTGTTGGATTGTTCCTGGTCACTATTGGCATTCTCTGCATTTATCATCCTGACCCTCTTGGTCTTGTATTTTGTACTGTATTTTGATAATTATCTGTGCCAGCCATCGAGACCTGTATTGTCACAAGGAACTCCTTTGTTTCTGGGAAGTCGTCTCCAACTCTGAGCCTGGCTTCGTTGCCAACATCTATTCTGCTCAGATCGTGGGGTTGTCTTCGATGGAGTGACATGCTCTTCCTTTGGTTACCTGCCACTTCCTGTAATGATAATTCCTTCTATTTTTCTGTTTAGTGCTGTCATTTACGTTGGTGGAGCGTACTTCTTATCAGGATGCATATGCTCGAGTGGAGTGCTGAATCCTGTTTTCGTTGATGAAGAAATACCCTCATGTTTTAACTAACTGTTGTGTAAATTTTATGCCTGTGATTCCTTCTGTTGAACATAATGCTCTGAGTGCGTTTCTGAAAGTTGTGTATTCAGTTTCTATTTTTCTTTGGAAATTATCATTATTATATTTTTGTTTTGTGTTTCTTTGTATTTACTGTGAGAAAGTGAATCTCAATAGTACATGTGACATATATGTTGTTTGATAACAAATTTACTTTGAAACTTGTAGTGTGATCACCCAGAGTTTTGTAGAGTTGCAACATCACCTGGCAGCTCCCGACTAATCATGGTCAACCAATAATGGCCGACTAATAGAGGGAGAGGGAGAAAGAGAGAAAGATGGGAGGAGGCAGAGGAGGAGGGGAGGTGAGGGGAGGAGGAGTTGAGGGGAGGGGGAGAGGGAGATCAATGAAAATCACACAAGATCAATGAAATATACATTTACAACATCACACTGACCTATCGTCACATCAGTACATTCTGATTCACACAAGATTAATGAAATATACATTTACAACATCGCACTGATTTATCATCACATGAGTAAGTTTTTCTTCACATGTCAATGAAATATACATTTATACCATGACATTGATTTATTGTCACATGAGTATGTTTTGTACACACAAGATCAATAAAACATACATTTACAACATCACATTTATTTATTGTCATGAGTAAGTTCTTGTACACACAAGGTCAATGAAATATACATTTACAACATCCCAAGTGCACAGAGAGTGGTGAGAGCGTGGGGTGGGCTGCTGGTGACAGTGCTGGAGTTGGATATGATAGGGTCTGTTAAGAGACTCCCTGACAGGTATATGAAGCTCAGAAAACTAGAGGGCTATGGGTAACACTATGTAATTTCTGAGATAAGGACATGATCGGCACAGCTTTGTGGGCCGAAGGGCCTGTATTGTGCTCAGGTTTTCTATGTTTCCATGAAATATGCATTTACAGCATCTCGAGGAAATCTGCAGATGCTGGAAATTCAAACAATACACACAAAATGCTGGTGGAACACAGCAGGCCAGGCAGCATCGATAGAGAGAAGCACTGTTGACGTTTCGGGCCAAGAAATGTCGACAGTGCTTCTCCCTATCGATGCTGCCTGGCCTGCTATGTTCCACCTGCATTTTGTAAGTGTTGTTTACAACATCACATTGATTCATTGTCACATGAATAAGTTATACACTCTGTCACGCACTCTTCAGAAGCCAGGCCAGAAAACTGCTATCTTTAAATAGAATTGGATTATAATTTACGGATGTTAAGTAGTTGGTAAATTGTGTATATTTAGAAACATAGAAAACCTACTGCAGAATACAGGACCTTCGGCCCACATTGCTGGTCTTGTATTTTACTTACTTTACTTTAGAAATTACCTAGGGTTGCCCAAAGTCCTTGATTTTTCTAAGCTCCATGTTCCTATCCAAGAGTTTAAAAGACCCTATTGTGTTATCTGAATTCCTTGCTTGCTGGGTCACGCCATTGACAGTAGAGATGTTGAAACCACAAACGGACAATCGATAAGCCTGAAAGTTAATAAAGCAAAGTTGTCGCGTGTGTGTGGTAACCTTCCTTTATGTTCCTGTCTCGTCTGTCTCCCGCGCCCCCTACTGGTGACATATTAATCTGCTCAAACCTCCAATGAAATATACCGCCGGCTTGCCTTCTCCGTAATTGGATTGAAATGTCGGGCTCCGCATAATAAATAAACCTGACGTAGAGGTGTTGCCACTGAGAAACTCTTTCCAGCGCTGATTCATCGATGAGGACCGGCGTGTGTTCACTCGACGCCCCCTTCCTAAAGTCCGCTATCGATGTATTTGGTCTCACTGACGTTGAGTGATCTGTCCGTGACAGACATGTCCTGTACAGCTCTTTGGTACCTTGACTAGTTATCGTTCATTGGTAACTTCCCAGTAAATCACTCCCAACGTACAGGTTCAAATTATATAATTTCTCACAATAGGAGACCCTGACTATCAAGTTCAATTACAGGATCCGTGTTTGTAAACCCTGCTGTCGTTAATGCCAGTCAATTATAGCTGGTGGGAAATCCCTCCCAGGTTATACTTGGCGATTTGAGCTGCTATTGAAATGCGGGATTTATCTCAATTCCACCCCATCGTGATCTCACACATCCGCATCTGCCCAGGAAGACTTCGCGGTTCGCCTCTCGCCTCTTTTCATACAGCAGCCGGACACTTCAGCAGATAATTCAATCTGACAATAAATACAGAACTTCGCAAATTGACCTTCAGAAACGTCAGTCCCTTCTTACTGTTTTAACCGAGAACTGCTCTCCTCACCGATCCGTCTTGTACACTGGGAACAAAATCAATCAGGCAGGAGAAGCAGCCATCCGCACCTACGGTCATCACCCACCAGCAATCTGATTTTGGGTGACAACTGGGTGTCGGGGTGGGGATCGGTCTGGACTAAAGGAGGTGTCAGGCGCTCCTTCCCTCCTCCAGCCTGCGGGTCACCCTTGGAGGTCATTTCTGGAGCCTTTTTCGTTCCTAATGTCTTTCTCGATTTCCCTCCCTCGTATGTTTTGAAGCTCGGGTGACTGGTTTGACAGTGATTTCGGGAACACGCTCCCTTCTTTTCACGGACGCGGCCTCTGTTCCCATTCCTGAGCCAGGCTTCCCGATACTGACCGTCACGACCTGTTACCGACAGATTCTGAGCTCACAGTCTGTCGCTTTCAAATTCCCTTCCCCTACCGGGTGTTGTTGCTCCCCTCGCCGCCCGCACACCTCCGTCACCTCAATCCAATTCCCGCATTGTGGAAAATCGCCCCGCCCGTCTTAAGGCTCAAACCGCACGGCCACGCGGGTTTCCTCCGGGAGCTCCGGGTTCTTCCCAGAGCATCGCGGGTCAGTGTGAGTTGGCTGTGTGCTTGCTGTGCTGGCGCCGGACGCTTACAAGCTGCCCAGCACAATTCTCCCTGGTTCTACCTGACGCAAAAGACACATTTAGCTGTCCGCTTCGATGTTTCCATGTACACTGGACAAGAAAGTTCATCCTTAAAGGAGCCGCATCGATATTTTCCTGTCTACCCTAAGGAGTGTCGTTTCAGTTTGCCTGACAATGAGTAATTGCTGTCATATTTCAAGTGAACAATCACGATGCAGATTAACGTGAAATAAATTCACGGGTGGTTTCTGAAGGATGCCATAGCCGGGGGGAGTTGTGGGGATAGACTGCCACTGACTATTAAACGCGGGAGTGAGAGAGCCATTCTGTCCAGTGACGGGGTTGGCAATGAGCGGGTTTTGAGGGGAAAGAGAGCGAGCGATCCACACGAAAGGTCAACGGGTCACAGAGGCAGAGGCGCCGGCCGCGTCTCGAAGTGAACTCGGGTCGAAACCCGGGGCAGTTTGACCGGGGATGTGCTGGAGAGGTCTGCGTGGCGAGCGGGGCGAAATCAAACCGACACCACAGCGATTTCCAGCTCACTTTAACACTCCGCACATTTCATAACAATTGTGACCGGGGATGTGAACAAAGCCTTCAATTGCTCCCGGAACTTGGTCTGGGTCAAGGCGTAGAGAGCCGTGTTTGTACAGCAGCTCAGGAGCTGCAACATGACCCCCAGCTCTCCTATCGAGCCAGGCGGGGCTGCCTGCCGCTGAAACGAGCCACGATCGTCCCCACGGCGAACAAAGTCCACAGCAGAAGGAAGTTCCCCGAGATCACCAACAGCAGTTTGAGCGATTTCCTGCGGCTCTCCAGCTCCGGGTCTCCGGGACTCTCCCCGCTGCTGGGATGCCGGAGTCTCCTGCGGGCTCTGCTCTCCACCAGAACGTGTCTGACGGTCAGGCTGTTGAGCAGGAGGACCAGGACCAGCGGGAGAAGAGGCGTCAGGACGGAACGAAGCATGTCGATCGTTGCCCACAGGAGCGACAGACCAACTCCCGGTCTCTCCCGGCACATCCAGGGGTTATTGGTCATTGCATAATTACCTCTGAACATAAAGTACCGACAAATGTTCTTTGAGCAGCTCAGCACAGTCACTGCCCCCACGACCACAGCAGCCGTTCTCCCGTCGCAACATTGGCCTTTCAGCTTCTGGCCACGGAGGGCCACAAAGCGGTCAAAGGTGACGGCGATGGCGAACCAGACGGAACAGTCGGTGGCTGCATAAAGCAGGACAGCGTGGATATTACACACACAGAGCGGCCAGAGAAAGTGGACCCGACCCTGGTCAGCCACCGGAAGCTGCCGCAATACCACGTCAACGATGACGACCATCAGATCCGCTGTTGCCATGGCCACCAGGTAGCGCGTCACGCCTTTGGAGAGAGCGCACCCTCCCCGGGACAGGACGGTGATCGTTATTAAATTCGCTGACAGGAAAATAAACAACAGACACAAAAGTTGCTCCAGTAAAAGTTAGACGAATGGTTGAGAATTTGACTATAAAATGTCTCATTTTATCTCGAGGTAGAGAGCTGTTGTTGACTCGGTGCAGTAATTTTCCGTTTATAGACAATAGACAATAGACAATAGGTGCAGAAGTAGACCATTCGGCTCCTCGAGTCTGCACCGCTAATCTGAGATCATGGCTGATCATTCACTATCAACACCCAGTCCCTGCCTTGTCCCCATATCCCTTGATTCCCCTATTGGTTTGATATGGTTTGAGACCATATAGTCAATTTTGTAAAAATAGCGGGAAATAGATCATTGACATTGCGGTTCAGTAAAATGGTCCTGTCTAGCACATAGAAACGCCGGGCATTTCCACACTCTGCGTAGCCTCAGTAGTAACTGTAGCTGAATTACACATTTTGTGACCTTTTTCCTCAGTTGTTGATGTTCGATCTCCTTCTGGCTGCAGGCAGCGGTGGCCCGCGGAAGTCGGAAATTCGACAAGAAGATTTCAATGAGGCGGCTCTTGTTTCAAGCACAGAGCATCCTAAAGACTCCATTGACATCGATCGCGTCGGATGGTCACTCTTTGACTGAGGGACACCCATCGCGAGTCCGAGGGAGATAGATAGTGAGGTCAATGGCTGCGGATCGGGACAGTGAGAAAGGGAAAGGATGTGTGGTGGGTGGGTAGGTGGGGAGGGTGGAGGAGGGAGTGCACGATGAAAGGAATATGTGGAGAGGTAGGAATCAGAGGAACGGTGTCCGACGGCCGGGGATACGGACTGGAAGAGAGATGAGGCTGTGCTGAGTTGCAGAGGAACAGAACATTGAGATCGGGCGAGTCATTCAGGAGCGGACATGAAGGAGTGAGGGAGATAGGAATACGATAAGAAATGTTTATACACGGCAGCTTTGAGTCGGTCATGCGGACATACAAAAAGAACCTACAACTTCTGGGAGGACAGCGTGAATGAGAAAGGTACAATGTGGCAGAGAATCGTTTACTAAATCCATGCCTTTGGTTAAAACACATCAGGAACAGCAGCCTCGGGACAAGGCGAGGACAAGGAAAAGTCTGAAAGTGCTGGAGAAGTCGTTTGAAAAACGCCAATGAGAGAGAAAAAAGACTTACCACGGATCGCAATGATCGCAAGTACGGGATAATAAACCGGGCGGATTAGCAGGAGGACATATAGGATTCGATGGTCCAATCTGATCCAGTCATAAGTTGCAAAAATAAGATGATACATCCGGAAGAGATCCGGCATTGCAGCAACGCGCTCTGTGTCCAGAGAGGGCGCTCTCTCCCCTTCCCGTGGAGCCGCTGAGCTCTGCCGGGGTCGGAGTCTCACTGTGAGACCTCGTTCACTGGCGCCCTACTAATAGAAGGGAAATTGTCTCCGGGAACAGTTACCAAGTCCATGGTGGCTGACATCCTTCACACGGAGCAAGAAAACAGGTATAATTAACCCGCTGATCTCCAACTTGACAAAGCAACATTGACGTCGTTAGCCGCATCTGTTCAATCCAGCGGGTTTTGAACGGACAACGGACAAAGACCCAACTCGTGAACAACGCTCTTTTCCCTCTCCTTTTGCAACTTTTTGTAGAGTTTATTGAGACACTAAAAGAAAAGCTTGTGCATTGAAAACCAGACTAAATAGATACATGTAAGGAGCTAGACAAAGAAATCAGTTTAGATATAATGAAGAAGATTTAGACAGGACATTGGAACCAAATTCGACGCACAAAAATGTCACCAAATCGAGCACAGAATTACCACCAGACACAGATAATGAACTTTTGATCTAGTATCCGGTCAAACAGGGTGATGCTCAATTAACAAGCGAGCTGGATTAGCGAGGAGAAAATACACACACACACACACACACACACACACACACACACACAGTATAACTGAAGATACGGGTATGAACTTTGGACTGAGTCGGTGGATGATATGAAACAAAACGATGGGGATAATACAGGCAGTTTAACATGAAACAGAGCAGCAAGATACAATAAACCCCACGGATAAAGATGAAACGTACAGTATCTGCGATATCAACAAGCAAAGAAAAATGATCATTGTTTAATAAAGGGAAACTTTCCTCAGCAACACCCAGGAAATGCTGGAGGATCTCAGCAGGCCAGACGGCATCTATGGGAAAGAGTACAGTCGATGTTTCAGGCCAAACCCCTTCGGCAAGACTGGTGAAAACAAAAAAGCTCCGTAGCTACCCACTTGTCCTCTCATCCCTCCCCACTGATTTCCCTCCTGGCACTTACCCTTGCAAACGGAACAGGTACTACACCTGCCCCTACGCCTCCTTCCTCACTACCATTCAGGGCCTTAAACAGTCCTTCCAGGTGAGGCGACACTTCACCTGTGAGTCTGCAGGGGTCATCTACTGTGTTCACTGCTCCCGTTGTGGCCTCCTGTGAGGCCCGACATAGATTGAGACCGGGATCTCCCAGCAGCCACCCATTTTAATTTCACTTCCATTCTCATTCCGACACGTCAGTCTATGGCCTCCTTTACTGTAGCGATGAGGCCACACGCAGGTTAAAGGAACCTCCAACCTGATGGCATGCACATCGATTTCTCGGACTTCCGGTAATGCTCCCCACAACCACACCCCCAACCTCCACCATTTCCCATACCCCTTTCCCCCTCTCACCTTATCTCCTTGCTTGCCCATCACCTCCCTCTGGTGTTTCTCCAATGGTGTCTGTCTCTTCCACCAATCCACTTCCCAGCTCTTTACTTCACCACCCTCCCTCTTCAGGTTTCACCAGAAACTTTGTGTTTCTCTCTCCCTCCCCCGCCTTTTAAATCTACTCCTCAGTTTGTTTTTGCTCCAGACCTGCCAAAGGGCCTCGGTCCGAAACGTCGACTGTGCTTTTTCCCACAGATGCTGCCTGACCTGCTGAGTTCCTCCAGCAGTTTGTGTGTGTTGTTCGGATCTCCAGCTTCTGCAGATTGTCTCGTGTTTGTGACTTTCGACAGAAGTTGCTTCAAGGTTTCAGAAAATCTGCCAAAGAGAGCTCAGTAGTAAAAATATAACAAAGGCAATACCCTCTCTCGCTGTTCCCAGATTAACATAGACTTTTCTCATAATATCGTGGTGTGAAACCGAAGTGGAAAATTTACAATGAAGAATAAGAGCTGAGATGACAATGTCCGGACTACACTGTGCACTCTGGAACGCGCTCAGATTTACACGACCTCGGACAGAAGGAGGGAGAAGAATAACAGACAAACACTCACACAACAGTCAGCTGAAACTTCTGAGGACATATTTTCATCAATGGAAACTTGATTGAGCTGTCCACACGAGCACATGCAATCCTCACAGGAAGTACACACCACCAAATTTCCCTCTGTAACTGGATCCTCGACTTCCCAACCGGAAGACCAAATCCGTGCAGATTGGAAATAACATCCCCATCTCCTCCTCGGGGGGGGGGGGAGGAGATCCGAAATGAGAGGAGAAGACATAATGGGGAGGGATGAAGCTCAGAGCTGGAAAGTTGATTGGCAAAAAGCATACACAGCTGGAGAAGGGAGAGGGTTATGGGACGGGAGGCCCAAGGCGAAAGAAAGGTGGAGGGGAGCACCAGAGGGAGATGGAGAGCAGGCAGGGAGTGATTGTGAGAGGGACAGAGAGAGAAAGTGAAAAAAGGGGAAAATAAATAAATAAACAAACAAATAAATAAATCGATAAATAAATAAATAAATAAATAAATAAATCAATGAATAAATAAATAAACAAACAAACAAACAAACAAATAAACAAGTGAATGAATGAATGAATAAGGGATGGGGTAAGAAGGGGAGGACGGGCATTAATGGAAGTTAGAGAAGTCAATGTTCATGCCATCAGGTTGGAGACTACCCAGCAGGTACATAAGGTGTTGTTCCTCCAATCAGAGTGTGGCTTCATTGACAGTAGAGGAGGCCATGGATAGACATATCAGAATGAGAATGGGACGTGGAATTAAAATGTGTGGCCACTGGGAGATCCTGCTTTCTCTGGTAGACCGAGCGTAGGTGTTCAAACTGTAAATTGTTTTATTTTTTCGTGACACTCATAAAGACGGCAAAATGCCAGGGCGAAAGAAAAATGGTTCAATAGCTTGAGTTGTTTCGGAAACTGTAAACCCAATCTTTATTTGCATTCATGCTGTGACTCTCCCCGGGAGCGTGTGGGGGTCCTTCAAACTGTAATGAACCGCCCAGTCGGTAACTTCATTTATCCTGAAAATCAGGTTTGACTTCAGAGGAAGATGGGCTACCCACTAATTGTCCGGATAGTGGCAATTTGTTACCCGGTTCTCGCTGACGTCCCTGGTGAGAAATGGAAAATATACGTAAATATTATTGTGCAGCTTTTTCATACATTATCAGTGTGTTCGCGTTTAATGCGTGTAAATGTAATCACTTGTAACCTGATGTCCATGTCAACGGCAGATCTGCTGGAGGTTATTGTCGAAGTGATAATACGTCGGGTCAATTTAATGTAATTGTCATTGAATTTTGTGTTTCTCATGCAACAAAATGTTGTTGTAGAGGCTTAGAGAAACTTTGGAAAGTTTCAAGCTGCTGGGAGTGCGCATTTCAAACAACCTCTCAATGTCCCAGGACACGCCCTCTGCAGAGAAGAAAGCTCCCCAGATCCTCTGCGGTCTGAAGAGGCTGAAGTGAGCTGGTCGATGCACATCAGTACTCACGGCCTTTACACATGCGCAGTTGGAGCACCCGGACATGTTGCGTCAATGCGGCGAACGGAAACTGCACCGCGGCAGGTATTTATTCTGCTTTTATTTTTTGTTTCTTTCTGTCGCATTCTTTATGCTTATTATATTTTCTTGTGCCTCTTCGGATCCGGAGTGACGATCATTTCCTACTCCTTCACACAGCTTTACTGGGGTTTGGCAATTCCATAGCGAATTTTGAATCTGTGAATAATATGGAATGTTAGAAATGGATAGATTCAATGTAAAGACCGCAAGTGATTCCTGTCGAGCAGGGAATGTTCTGATTTGAAACGAAATGCCATTCTTTTTAGGTTAATGTTGGACATTCACATCTGTACAAATAAATAAAACAACCTGATCGAACTTGGAAAAACTTTTGCATCATTACGGGGAAGAATCATGCGGTACTGTCCGAGGTCGATGATATTGCAGAAAGTTGGGAAGCTTGAAACAAGCGTCAGTATTCGTGAAATTGTGGAAGGAGAGGAGGACAGAACGGAAAGTTTATTTCAGGCCAGGACAAGGAAGAGAATCATTGGGAAACGTGTTGCAGGGTCCGCGTGAAACTCAGTGCTAAAGGACATTAGTGAATGCGGAATTGCATCAATTCTGTTGACTGACACAACCGAACCCAAGGTCGCTTTTAAATTGGCTTAGCTTCGCTTTGGGAAAACAAAACACAGCGTTGAGGCTGAAAGAGAGTGAGAGCGCGAAAGAGCGAGAGATAGAGAGGGAGGGAGGGAGGGAGAGAGAAAGAGAGAGTGGGAGAGAAGGGGAGGGAGAGAGAGAGAAAGAGAGAGAGAGAGAGAGAAAGAAAGAGAGGGAGAAGAGAGAGAGAGAGAAGAGAGAGAGAGAGAGAGAGAGAGAGAGAGAGAGAGAGAGAGAGAGAGAAAGAAGAGAGAGGGAGAGAGAGAGAGAGAGAGAGAGAGAGAGAGAGAGAGAGAGAGAGAGATAATATGTTGTTTCCGATTTGTACTTGAATAGACATTATTGTTTAGAATGAGCATGTGTTATTAGAAGGACGAACTTGAGAACTGCTGACATGATATTCATGCAAAGTAACAAAATAAGATGATGTAATATTCCAGAAAGCAAGGTCGTGGTCCATACCGATTTTCCATTGACTTTACTTCGCTTTCGGGAAACGATGTCTGGAGTCGAGTCTGAAGGAGAGCGAGAGTCATGTCTTCGTGCAGACGTTGGATTTTTGGAGCAAAGTCCGATTTACTGGGAGACATATTCGGACTCATTCCACTCTGCTTCTGCTCATTTGTCTTAACGTTGTGACAACCCAATAATAACAACAACAACAACAACAACAACAACAACAACAACAACAACAACAACAATAATAATAATAATAATAATAATAATAATAATAATAATAATAATAATAATAATAATAATAATAATAATACAAATAAAACATTAGGTCATAGTTTAATCAACTCAGTATGGTAGTCGGCTTAAAAATCACAGCAGAATGTTTGAACCCAATGTCTGTTAGCCGGGTTCAGTGCCTGACTCCGCCGAAGGCCAAGTTTGAGCCAGATACCCTGACTGAGGTTTGGCAGACTGTGTGGATGGGACAGAGGAACGGGACTCGATTTGATGTTGGTCTTTTGGTTCTCGTTGTGCTCCGTTCTGCTCTGTTCTGTGTTGATCTCCCGAGCATGTAACTTCTCACGTTGTGGAAAAATTTACTCTTCTCTTCTTCAGGACATTTCAAAGAGGCTTTAAGTTGCTTTTATTTTTCCTGACCACTCATGAAGAAATTAAGTCTGCAGGAGAAACTGCAGCATAATCTTCGATTAGCTGAGTTGTTTACGGGATTGGAGATGCAATCTTCATTTGCAATACAGCTATGCATCTCCCAGCGGAGTAAGCTCCAGAGTATAAATCACTGCTACAATCGGTAACCTGATTTATTGGGAAGGTCGGGTCTGACTTTGCGAGAAGATGGTGTACCCGCTGATTTTCCAGATAGAGCGGATATATTACCCGGTTCTTGCTGCAGCCGGTGTCCCTGGTGAGAACTAGTTGTTGGATGTTAAATGTTACTGTGTGCGGGTCTCATTCGTTATCCGGGCGGTGCTTTTCTAGTAAAACCATCTTGATTTATTTTTCTAAGGTGAAATATTAACAGAGACAAGGAAATGTCTTACTCCCTAAATTTCAATAAATAATGCATGTAAATGAGACAAACAGACTCTCTTTGATGCAAAACCGTCAGATCAGAAATCATTAATGTAATTTTAATGTCGGTCGTTCTGAACATTACAGAAACACATAAAATAAGTGATTTTACCCATTATTGATTTTCCGTTTGCTATTGACGTGGAGTTATCGGCGGAACAAGTGATACCTCGTGTTATTGGTCAGCGATGCACCCCGCCAGTAGTCCCCGTTCTCCTGGAAACTCTACAGACTGTAGATGCTGAACACGTGCTGTTTTAATGCAATGCTTCAACACAAAACGTCGATGGACACTTTCCTTCTTCAGGTGCTGCTATCGCTTTGAGTCCCTCGAATAGATATTCTTGTTGAAAACCTCCCATTCCCTTAATTATACGTACAACCTATTGTCATCTGACTATACATATAAAGAACCAAACCAAATACGTTCTTCCGGACCCGCATGCAGCCACTAAACATTCATCCGGCTCTGTTCCCTGATCCTGCGACTCATATACCCAATATCTCTCTCACAATACCTACAATGAAACATCTATCCATCTACACATTAAATAAAGGCAATGCCCGACTCCACATCACCGTCCAGGAGGAAGGATTGCTGAGATCCGCCGTTTCCTGCCTGACACATCTCTATACTTTTAATTCATAAAGTGTGACTATTATCAGTGCCCAGTGCAATATGCGAAATCTCCCGGTAACAGAGAGCAGCGGGCAATGGGACAGTTGGAATTTTGACGGGGTAAGCAGTTGGTTGGATCAACAAAAAAAATACTGTTCACTATAAATCAGATTGGAATAAGTTCATTCAGAAAGCGGTAAAGAAATTAAAATGCTAGGTTTAATTTGCGGAGTACGCAGCAGACACACACAGAGAAAGATAACCACACTTTAAGGTGGATCGCATGTCATCCCGGGAGTTGTTATTAACATGGCAGTTCCCTTGTCAGCACATTGAGGAACCTCAGCAATTGGAGCAACTTCTACTCTTCCGCAAGCCGGGAGATACTGTGCAATCATCAAAAGAAAGGGAGAAGTGGGGAAATTATACTAGTCTCATGCCCATGTGTATATCATATTTATTTCCACATAATTGTAGATTTCCTGTCTCTTGCAGTGAACTTGGTGGCAATTGTGATCCTGTCACGAGGAAGGTGCGGTTTGTCCAGATGCATCACTCGCTACCTGATGGCCATGTCAACGGCGGATCTGCTGGTGGTTATTGTCGAAGTGATAATACGTCGGGTTAATTTCATGTATTTCTCATATTATTTTCTATATCTCACGCCGGTGTGTAGCATCAATTTTGTCGCGTACATTATAGCTGTGGACT